>NW_010259735.1:0-26334 GCF_000690775.1 Eurypyga helias
ATCACCAAACATTCAGAAACTGTAACAGGAGGCAAGGGTTCAGGATGCCTCCTGTGTCATGTCTTTTAACTCAAGCAGATCTCAAGGTTCATATCTCAAATGATATGAGACATTTATAATTAAGTAATCAAATTACCCTTATAAATATGGGCAGTAACCAAATTTGGAACTTTGTGCATGTTTTTACACAACAGCAAAAGCATTACAGCTGTCTTACACTTATTTGAATTAGTGATATAAGTTTGCATTAAATTTATGTTAGATTTGTTTGATGAGTGCTTAAGTCTCTGAGCTGGCTGTATACCCAGTAGCTCTTAAACAGAAACTGAGGGTTTATATGTCACTGAAACTTAACTAATATGTCTCAGCTTTCAAGGACTTTATTAGATTTTGTTTAGCGACTGTTCAGTTTAGAGCTTTTAACAGGCTTATGCACAGCTTGAAGAAAATGTTTACATATTCTTGCAATCTATCATGTAGAGACACTTGGAACTCCTGTGACAAATACAGACATCTACACTGTGACATATGTATAGCAGCTAATCTAGTAATTTAGAATGTCTTTATAGTTAAAAGGGGAGAAATAGGTACTTCTAGCACATAATTAATTTAATACAGAGTCATAACCTGAAACAGGTATGAAATGTGCCTTGAAGGAATTAGTTTCTCTCCCTTGACTAGCTCAGGTTCTGCTACTCTCCACTCACTAATCAGGATACTGAGGCTTTGATTCATTTCTATACACAGGCATCTCTGTTTTTTAAGGAAACCTCAGTTATTCAAGCTGCTACATTGTGGTTGGAAATGCGATCCTAAGTCCGCATTACTTTGAATCAACAGCTGGAGGTGAGGCTGGGAATATTCAAAACAATTAAAACAGAGAACCCTTCTTTAGGTAACTATATTGTTTCCTTTAAATGAAAATTAACTTCTGATTAAGACAAGTTCATTCACATATCTTCAATGCAGACACCTACATGTCAGCTACATATGTAGACCCTTATTATAGAGTGGAGGACTCATATAATATATGGAGGACTCAGTTGCCTACTCTTAGATCTCCAGTGCCACGTGAAATATCCCACAATATGTGAGATGATCTCCAGGTGCTATTTAGAAGTGGCTTGCATTGCCTATATATCTCCTGTCATAGATGATATTCCTGGTCGATACCCTGACATTCTGCATGATCTCAGATGGTACCAGCTTCCCATGGAGCCTTGCTGCTTGAGAGCACCTTTCTGTCAGCCAGCTCTGGGGTGGATTTACCTGATGGAGAACCTCTGGGTTCCCATAGGAAAATCCTCTCATATCTTCCATGCCTGCCTTGCTTGAGTCTGGGAGTATCACCTGCCTCGGTGACTATTGTGTGACACAGTGGAACGGAAAATTCATTCAAACTGTGAAAGAGAACACATGTTGGCTTTAAGTGTTTCTTCCTCTGACACAAGGAGAGGGTAATAACAACCTCATTTATGTCCTAAAGTCAGTCTGTGTGTTTGTTATACTTGAGGATACTACAGAGTAGGGTGCAGCACATGGTAAGAAGACAAAAGATAAGTAAAAAAAAATCAAATACCCTTCAGTCTATAAAATGACTATGTGTCTGTTGTGAAGAAGGAATATTAAAGCATTATTAGAAAAATGTAAATCCTTCTAATTATCTTAATATGATCAGTTTTCAAGTTATCTAAAAATTAATTGTTATGTAATTTTTGATCATAATTAGATTTGTATAGGTCTTTTCACAAAGTAAGGTAATTCTTAAGTAATTAAATATTCTTTTATTTTTTAATTAAAGATTTAGATTACATTAAGGTGGCATAATTTTCTCAAATGGAAAATAAACAATCTAGACATAAATTGTTATAGGAAAATAATAAGAAATACATTTTCTGACACTGTATACAAATAATCAAGAAAGCTCAGATAAGTGATCAGGAAGGTCAGTAGAATATAAGACATTAAATCATTTTTTCAGCTGTGATGTTATTTTAATCAGAAAGTTTTGCAACTAAAAAAAACCCCAGAAATTCAGTTTTTGATATTTTGAGCATTTGACTCACTTCAGAACCATTTTAAGAGTTAAAAGGGTTGACACCAAACAAATGGAACTTAGCTGTTTCACTGATTTAAGAAACAAAGAAAAGATTTTACAATATGTAGTCCATATAAATGATGATAAAAGAAACACAGTTTATAAAGTTATTTCAACCTATTCACAGGTTGTAAACAAACAAGTAGACTTGTTAAAGTTGATATATGGAAGTATAAATGAGTGTAATAAAAAAAAAATGCAAATGTAAAATTAAGACTGAATGAGGAAACGTGCTAACACTAATATATATTAGACTACACAACAGCTTCCCAAGGGAAATTAAAGAAAAATAATTGTTTGAGTGGTTTAAAACCAAAGTGGACAAAACAATGCAGGCAAACCTGAATTAAGGCAGTGACAGTGTGACCTAATATATTGGGATGTAAACAATTTTATGAGAAAAAAATTTAAGAGGAACTAAGGTAGTTAAAGGTGTCCTTCACACTGACATCCAGGGAAATGCTGGCTCACACTCCATAATTGCTTCCTTATTTCAATTCATCAACTTTTTATGACTACACCGTGTAAATTCCTGATATGAAAGCAATTGCAAAGCAAATGCTTAATTACAGGCACCTGTTTACCTCATGAAGATGAAACTAATTTAACATAAACTGTAATAAAATCAATATTAATATCAGATTTCAAAGTTTCTAAAATGTAATTAGAATTTCAATTTTTGAATGAAAAAGGAGAAGTAATTAATGAAAATATTAATATTTCCACTAATAAACCAAAACTGAATTCTGGCTCTGAGAATAAAAGAAAAAATCAGATTAAATATAAAAATAATTATTTTAAAAGTACTTTATGAATGCAAAAGCATTAATTTAGGATTATTTTGTTTTGTAGTCCACTAATAGTAATTGTAACAGATCTTTGTTAATTTCCTAATAGAAGCTAAGGAACAGTCTGTCAATTCATAAAATCTCTTTGTTAATAACAGAAAGCAAATAAACTTTTGCTTTTGTTATTCAGTGTAACATGAACTTTCCTAAATATGACAGCAAGTAATGGTAAAACTACTTTTCAATGTTAGGATTTCTGTTTGCATATCTACATTTCTTCTCATAAAAAGTCAGTTATTGAAGTGGGTTTTTCCATATGATAAATAAATCTGTGAGAATCTTCAATAACAGTAATTTTTCAAAGTTGCTGATGCATACTCATATTAGCAACAAGTATTTCCATTTAATTAATACAGTCCCATTTAAATTCAGTGATAGGATACAGATAAGAAAGTAATGGGACAACTAAAAGACTATTCCAGATGATTCTGCTGTGGCATGGGGTTGGAGTAGATGATCTCTAGAGGTCCTTTCCAACCCCTACTACTCTGCGAATCCGTTAATTATTTTTCAGGTGTCTTCTAAAATAAAAATAATACTGTATAGAAAACATTTGAACATAAGCTTTTGTATGCAAGATATGGTTGCATTCTATTTAAATTTGTCTGGAAAGGAGTAATTATTGTACTCTTCTACAATTAAAAAAAAAAGTAGAAGTATAAATGCATTTCAGAAACAATGGGCTGTGTAACTGTAAAAGTGGGAACTCAAATAATAGATACTTGAGTCAGAAAGCCATGGACAGGAGGCATTAAGCAAGAAACAAAGCTTTAGGGTTTATAAATTCTGAACTTATATCCAGAAATGGTTTTCAGAAAGGATAGTTTGCATAGATAATTTCTGACATTTTTCTCATTCTAGGCAAAAGGTTGAAGCCTATAGAGATACTCAGAGGTCTGAGGTGTTAATTTAAATCCAAGTTAGTAATCCCTTAAAACAAATCCTTTTTAATTATTCATGACCTGGGAGTTCATGGGGATCTAAATTTCTGCCTGTAATATAATTCCTTTACAATGTTTCTGTTGTTTTGGCTGCTCATTTTGGCTCTCACATCAAAAATATGCATATACAAATTCTCAGGAGAAAGTATTTGTTGAATACAGATCTTCCATTCTCCAAGTATATGTTGTGATAGCTTAATTATTAGATAAAAATTTAACAGCAGCATTTTTTTTTCTTTTACAACTGTGTTTTAACAGGTAAGAATTAACAACCCACCTAGATTTTTAGGTATTTATGGAAGCTTTATTTATTTAAATAATTGAGTAAGTTTCAGCTCCCCAAGCCCATTACTTGAGGACTGAAGTAAAAAAAAAGATCAAGAGATATCTGGGATCCCACTCCCCTTTATGTTTCCTATTGGCTAACTATGGTTATTTTAGGCATTGCTGTATGTCATAAATCAGCTAAAAAAGACTGCACTTTTTGAATGTTGTAAAAGTTGTTTCTTAACTCAGTGTTTGCAATTACTGTTATGGGTCAAATGCCAAAATGTAATGCTTTTGATATGTAGCCCATGACTAACAAATCCTAGGGTTCTAAGTCCTCAACACCTGTAGGAAGTGTGGACTTTCATCCCAATATTCCTATCTCACCCCCTAGGTCAGAGGAAAAGCAGAGACAGATGAAGCTGAGTTTGGATCCTTCTATTGAAGAGTCCTTGCATGCCTTGGTATTTCTTATTCTTGTCAAACAAGATTCAAAACTCTGATTGTGTTTTGAGTGTGAGTGGGTAGAGGATGGACTTTCTAGAATCATAGAATTACAGAATCATAGAATGGTTTAGGTTGGGTTGTACCTTAAAGATCACCTAGTTCCAACCTAGAACCTAATTAGAGGCAGCTTTGAAGTATTTAGCTGTTGGGGAGTCTCAATAGAAAAGTTTCTGGTAGGCTTGTATATGAGTGTGTATTTTTGCAGGGGGTGTGTGTCATAGAATCATAGAATGAATCACAGAATGGTTTGGGTTGGAAGGGACCTTAAAGACCATCTAGTTTCAACCCCCCTGCCATGAGCAGGGACACCTTCCACTAGACCAGGTTGCTCAAAGCTTCATCCAGCCTGGCCTTGAAGATTTCTAGGGATGGGGCCTCCACAGCTTCTTTGGGTAACTTGTTCCATTACTTCACCACCTTAAAATAACTGCCCTTCTTGCACTGACATTTGAAGTTCTCTGATTGGGAAGGAAGGGAGCCTTAGGATGGGATGAAGTACTCTTGAGATACCAGGAACAGGGTTTATTGGGCTGTAACCAATAATAAAGAAGAATGGATATCAAGCTTATCTATGGCACTGAAGATATTTTAAACAGAAATCCCTTGTAGTCTGGCTGTGGGCTGTACATCCAGTATTCTCTGTGACGGCTTAGTGCATTCAATCTGCTGATCTGCAAGATGCAGGCTTCTTCTGAGGTGTCTTGTGAGTACCCTGTGAGGACTGCATGATTTTGGTTTGGATATCCTTGCCTGTCTGAAGTGGCATGTATGTTCAGGCAACTGGTTCATGTCCTTTATATCTCCTTGATACTTAGAAGAGGATTAAAAATTTAGAATACCAAAGGACAAAGTTAACTGATACTTTGATTACCCAAATCAGTTAATTTAAATTTAAATTTAATTTAATTTAATTTTTTAATTAATTTATTTAAATTTAAATTAAGTTAATTTAAAACAAAGTGGGTAGATCTGTAGATTCTAAATGTGAAGTAGAATGTATTGAACTTGAGAGAAATAGTCTCTCTTTTGGGTTTTTTTGTGATGTGTTTGTTTTTTCTTTCTACCTGGTTAATGAAATAGGATTAAAAAGATGTAAAAATCATCACAGAATGTAAATTCCTTTCCCCTTTATTCTGATAGTCCTTCTAATATTCTTTGCAATTCTAATCTTTTTCATGCCTCTAAGACAGAGTTAATTAGGAGAAATCAAATAAAAGAAATTATAAACCACACGAGAAAGTGTCAAGCCTCCTCAGTATGCATTCCTGGACTAAGACAACCCCCCAGGCATATGTTAATTAGGTATACTCCAAATTTACGACAATTGCAACTGAAAGAAAACACAGAAGCAAAAACTCCAGAACCCAGAATTTCTGGATAATGGATGGAAGTTGCAAAGACACCATGCGCTTTCTCTGTTTAGATGGAAGAGCCTCTTTCAGATAACAAAATGGGTATCAAACATGAAACTCATTAAAAAGATTCACAAATGGAGTAAAGAAGAAGTTGAGTTAGGAAATACAAGTTCCTGTATGAACTGCATTTCAACATTTTTGTCTGAACAGTTCCCAAATGATCTGGCAGTTTGATACTTAGAGAAGACAGAATGGAATGAGAATTTCTTTCCAGTCTAAGACCTGTTTTTTTCTGATGAGTATTAGTCTGCACATCAGTGTGCCAGTTTGGAAAATGGCATCAGATAGCAAACACAGTGGTAAATTAAGAAAACATAGATACTACTTCTGGTCAAATGCATGTTGAAGTGATCCTTATACTAGCTTTACTCAAATATTCGGGATTGGTAATAAGACAAACAACAATGCAAAGCAAAGACCTGCCACCAGCAGAAGATGCTGCTGAAATAGGATCATTAGGAAAAACAGGTTATAATTAGAATACAGGAGGGTCTCCATTCAGAATCCAAGAAAGTTAGCTAGTTTGAGACAATTGATACCAGTCTCTAAGATGGAGATGGCTATTGAATGTTTTACAACAAACTGGAAAACGACCGATAAGAAGTCCTGCACTTAGGATGGAACCCTTGGAACAGTACAGGGTGGGATATTACGGTGAAACTGCTCTTCAGAAAGGGACTTTGGGTCCCATTGAATGTGAATCAGAAGTGTGCCAGTGTAGTGAAGGCAAAGTACACACTGGGCTGCATTAATTAGAAAAAGTGTAGCTGGCATATTGAAGTAAGGAACTATTCAGCATTGGTGAGGCCACATGTCATATATTGTCTACAGTTTTACCCTCCCAATACAAGAAAGACATTGAGAAAATAGAGGGCCCCCAAAATGCTCACACAGTTGAAGCTCTTCCTTCAATATGATGAGAAGTGCTGCGAGAACTGGGCTTGTTCAGCCTGGAGAAGAGGAGGCTCCAAGGAGACCTCATTGCAGCTTTCCAGTATCTGAAGGGGCCTACAAGGGTACTGGGAGAGGACTTTTTACAAGAGCCTGTAGTGATAGGACAAGGGGTAATGGGTACAAATTGAAATCAGGGAGGTTTAGATTAGTTATCAGAAAGAAATTCTTCACAGAGAGGGTGGTGAGGCACTGGAGCAGGTTGCCCAGAGATGTTGTGGATGCCCCCTCCCTGGATGTCTTCAAGGCCAGGCTGGATGAGGCTTTGAGCAACCTGGTCTAGTGGAAGGTGTCCCTGCCCATGGCAGGGGGGTTGGAACTAGATGATCTTTAAGGTCCCTTCCAACCCTAACCATTCTATGATTCTATGAATTGGGCTTGCTCTGCTTTGAGAAAGGAAGGCTAAAGGCAGATTGCTGTTGACAACTATTTAACAGGGGGCTGCAAATGAGACAGATTTGCATGCCAAGCTCCAGGTGGCCCTGGATGCCAAAAGGATGATGGGGAGTAACATGTGACATGAAGGGAAATTCTGACTGGATGCAAGGAAAAAATGGATCATGTGAGAGTGATTAAAAATTGAAGCAGGCTGCACAGAGAGGCTGTAGAATTCCTTTGCTTGGAAAAATTAACTGACAGAGCCCAGAGCAAACTGTTCTAATATTATATGGTTTGTGCCGAAGTTTGGGCTAGGTGCCTTGCAGAGTTGCTTTGTCGTATGATCGTATGATTCTAATAAGAAAGGGCTTAAACAGTGCTATGGGCTTTGTGGGGGTTTTTTTGTTTGCGGTTTTGTTGTTGGTTTTGTGTTTGGTAGGGTTTTTTTTGCCTCAGAAATAAAAGAGTGCATATTTTAATTAATTACAATGTTTGAGTAAGTTCTGATTTGGAGTCAGGTAATGCTAGATAAAATAATATGTGATACCTTGCTGTCAGGTGGCCACTATCAAACATCCAGTAATATTAGAGAGGCCATTTTAAAGCTTCCAGACTGTTGTGCTGCAAAGAGTTTCAATACAACTAACGCTGATTGAAATTGGAAAAAAAACCCCACAGATTTACATAAACATATTATTTTGATTTATGTAAATAAAAGAGCATTTCATATATGTGAGGAATTTCACTGGTTGCGCTCTCATGCTCACTTGTCATCATTATTCATGTAACAGGCAATTTTAGTCTGTCACTGAAAGTGAACAGAGCTGGTGAATGCAAGCCAACTGTGGCTCGACTTTCAATATTAATATAAAGGCTCTTCATCAGATCCATTATTCATGGGAGAGTTTCATCAACTTCTCCAAGGGAAACTGGGTGCATGGCAGAAATTCTAAGGAACGGTTTATACTTTTAAAACTATGAACCAAGAACACAGTACCTGGATTTTATGTCAAACAATGGGACTATGCTCCATGTTGGAGTCTTTCTCTTAGCCTTTGTAAAAGTGTACTTGTGTATGTCTGTATATACACGGAAAGATACTTAGAATTTTTGGTAGAGGATTTTGGAGTTTTTGTTTAAGACTATCCTTTTCAGTAATTTGCTATGATTTGGTAATTGACCACAATTTAATTATGTTGTAGAAAACATTTTGTGTTATACACTAGGATATAAATAGTAATTTTTTCTCAGAGTAATCTCCATAAATAATGAATGATTTCTTTAAACTATTCATTTTTCTAGGCGAGACACTTACAGTCCTCATTCTTCTCTGTATTGATTCTTTCAAATTATTTTTGAAATTTTAATAATAATAATAATAATTTTCAAATTATTTTTGTTATGATGATAACATTAAACTGGTCCTTTTTCATTAAAATTATTTTTAAATCACTAAAATATTCAATCTCCTTCATCCAGAACCATTTGCAAATGATCCCAGTTAAAAACCTTAAAAATCTATTTATGAAAATGAATTTCAGTAAACTAAAATTTTGTTTCATAAGCAATCACTGAAGAGAGTCTTCATAATTGTCAAAGATGTCTTAATTCTTTACAGCAAGCTGGAAAAGAAATGGAAAAAAAAAAATTTCAGTGACAGAGGAAAACTGAAGACTTGCTTTTGTTACAGGTATGCATAAAGATTCTGACCTCATATTTAATTTTCCTGAATGTACAGATGTTCACTGTGACAGTGCATATGTAAATACAGCTCTATGCATGTACCATATTCAATTGATATTTTTTCTTAATATATATAGCATATCAGTTTTCTTTTCTGTTTTTCTAACATTAAATTTTTTCAATATAAATCTAGGAACAGGGTGGGGGCTTTTATCACGTTTAGCTTAGATTCTGTCTTGATTACATCTTAAACAACTTATACCATATACACAATTTTAATCCTCAGGGGAAGTAGTGAAGCATAATTTTCTTGAGTTTTAGTAAGTTCTGCCTAGTGAGATCCAACATAAATTAATTTTAATTACCACTTTATATGTAGCATGGATATCACAGCTAAAAATTAGTCTTAAAAATAAATTGAGATCATATATCAGCTAGACAACTTAAAAAAAAAATCTCATTTTTAATTTCTCTGTTTGTTCTGATTTGTCAGCACTAAAAAAAAGAATGGGCAATGCACTTTCAATAGGTAAAAAATATAAATTAACCTGAGAATCCATGGGGATTCTTCGACAATTTTTTTTTTTTTTTTTTTTTATACTAAGTGAGATTATGTTGAGGGATAACTCTGTCCTAAAATTTTAGGCCCAGGCATATATTGTACAAGATATTTTGCCTATTCTCTGTATTCACCTCAAAGTTCAAAGAATATGTAGAAGAATAAGTGAAAGCAGTGGTTCTTTTACCAACCTGAATTTCAATACAACAATTACTAACAGAATTTAGCATCCTTCTCTCAAATAAAGCAGTTATAGTATTTTGGTCTGAGGATACCTTTATGATATTTTGGAGAGTTCTGGTCTGAATAAAAGATCTATAAATCCCTACAGTACATAATGATAAATGTAACTAACTTGGTCTTAAAATTTTGTGACTTTTCCTGTAATTCCCCACTCAGATGACAATAAGTTAGATATAAGATATGGACAACATGGCTGCTACTCTGATTTTAAATTTATTCAAAATAAGACATTCTCTGTATCTGTGTCTGCCTTGCTAGAGACCGCTACAACAATGAGCAACACCTAGAGCCTTAGCCACATCATGAAGGTCCGCATGTAGGTATTTAAATATAGGTATCCATCTGTGAGCTGCATCCTACATATGTGTTTTCAATGTGTCTGTTTTCCACACGAATGCAAGCTGCCAAAGCTCCTAGAATCAGTTACCCAGTTATAACAGCTAGATTATAGCTGTTACACTGTGCGCTGGCAGCCCAGAAAGCCAACCGTATCCTGGGCTGTATCAGGAAAAGAGTGGTAAGCAGGTTGAGGGAGGGGATTCTGCCCCTGTACTCTGCTCTTGTGAGACCCCACCTGGAGTGCTGCATCCAGTTGTGGAATTCTCAATATCAGAAGGATATAGACCAGTTGGAGTGAGTAGAGAGGAGGCCACGAAGATGCTCAGAGGGCTGGAGCACCTCTGCTATGATGAAAGGCTGAGAGAGATGGACTTATTCAGCCTGGAGAAGAGAAGGCGCTGGGGAGACCTCATATCACCTTCCAGTACCTGAAGGGGCTACAAGGAAGCTGGGGAGGGACTTTTTACAAGGGCCTGTAGTGACAGGACAAGGGGTAATGGAGGGTTAAATTGAAAGTGGGGAGATTTAGATTAGATATCAGGAAGAAGTTCTTCATGGAGAAGGTGGTGAAGCACTGGAACAGGTTGCCCAGAGATGTTGTGGATATCCCATCCCTGGATGTCTTCAAGGCCAGGCTGGATCAGGCTTTGAGCAACCTGGTCTAGTGGAAGGTGTCCCTGCCCATGGCAGGGGGGTTGGAACTAGATGATCTTTAAGGTCCCTTCCAACCCTAACCATTCTATGATTCTATGATTAACAGCTATTGCAAAGCTGAGTCAGTTGTCCAGTTAAAAACCTCATGGAGCTCATGAGATGATTTAAATGTCTAAATGTAAAACTGGGATTCAGTTGCTTCTAGCTATGCAAGAAGGCACACTCACCAAATTTCCAGATTCCATGTAAGTGCCAATATTTTACAGCATTTAGAATAGCACCTCCTCTAAATGTCTACATTGAGTGAGATAAATTATTCCCTGTTCACCTCTGATTATATTGACTAGAGCAGACTGACTAGAGCAGGCATCTGGTCTGCACATTTGAAACATATTTTTTCTCTTTTATAAGTGAATTGAATTAACACAAGTGACTACATTACATTTAAAAAAACAATCAGAAAAATGTCATATATCTATGTTCTTGAAATTTCTTTGGAAAAATTAAATAGTTTTTTTTTTTTTTAAATTAGCTTGAAAACGTTTTCAAAGAGAGGATAAGTTAGTCATTTGTCATACAGTTATTCTGGTAGACGATAGACTGAGTTGATGAATGATGTGAGTATACAAGGATGTCTCAGTTTAGTAAATACAAGTTGTCCAATATTTATAAGTTTCCATACATTGCACTGAAACTGAAACTTTGCAAAACAGCCCTTCCAGCTGTTTTCTTTAGTTGATATTGAAGTAGAGAAGGTAAATCATGTTTCAGCATGCTGTTCATGAAAACAGCAATACAGAAATAGCATTTTCTTATCAAGTCAGAATGACCTAAACAGTTCCAGACAGCATCCCAGATGCTACTTAAAGCAGAAGTACCTACTTATCTCAGTAACCACGAAGTCCATGTTCTCTCTGTCCAAATTGCTTCAGCGTGTACATCTCTGGAGGACAGCTTAATTTGACTAATTTTAAAATTCATGTTCTTTTAAAATGTTTGTTCCCAAGTTTTAGTTAGAGTTTCCTTTTATCTTCCTCCCTCAAATGAGGACTTACCAAGAATGATTTAGTTGGATATTAAATCAAGTGACCAAATAAGAAAATTATTTATATTTAATAAGAAAGTTGCAACATGCTAATTTAGTTATAATATATTTTTGGATAAATATTTGGAGGTTATTTTGTTAAGCAGGCTTTTCTTGCTGATTTTCCAGTCTGAACATACACTTTTTTCACATCAGCAAGTTTCCAAATAGCCTTGAGGCACCTTAATTTCCTGTATCTTTGTTGACAAATAACAGTTTCTTCCTACTCCCATATCTTTATGATTAGTCTCAGACAAGAGCATGTAACCCTGAAAAAAATACTAACATGCTGTTTCAGGTTGTTTCTGAATCTCATGTTCTTTTTAAGCATTCATAAGGTATTCTATGCTTCAACCTGCTTCAAGCCTAAGAATAGAGTTATCAACCTTTTTTTTTGTGTGTGTGATAATCAAATGTCAGATTAGAGCACGCTTGATAAGAAACCTTTGATGTTGTAATTCAAATATCATAATTAGAAAAGGATATCATGAGTGTCAATAAGCAGGATAATTGTGGTAATAGAAGCTGGAAACTACAATGTCCTCACTTAAAGATAATTTACTTAATGGTTGCATGTCATTTAGTATATATTCACAACTGGCCTAACTAAGCTGTAACCAAGCTAAATAGTTCCTCTAATTAACTTTAGTAACAGCAGAATTACCTTTCAGTAAGAACAGAATCAGCAGAACAACAGTGGAAGTAAGCTTAAAAAAAAGTTAAAATAAAAAGTCCACAATTGAAGAAAGAGTTGTTAGGGAGTAAGGATTAAAACAAAGAACTTGAAAAGTATATCCATCTATATATTCTTTACCATGTAACTTCAGCCAAATTCCTAAATGTTCTCTATTTACTTTGATATCTTCGTAAAGTCTGATAACATTCAACTTAACTGATGCAGTTAGGCTAATAGAAAAACAATACATGTTTTAATTTGAATTTTTAAGAGTAATTTATGATTTTATGCAGGAAGTTGGAAGTATGTTTTTCTAGGCTGTTTAATGAGATTATCTAGTTGAAGACTATTAATTGTCTAGCATAGTTATATCCCTTTCTTTCACTTTATGCCATCTCTCTTAGGATGGAGTAAAGTTCCTGGAAAATCTTCTTCCTCTCTTCTTCAGGAGAAGCTAGATTATTAACAGGTACTATATGCCAAAATTAAAAAAGGTCAAAAGAAGATAGGAAAAAACACATAGATTCCCAAGGGATACTAGCTCTGGTCTCAAAATTAGTTATTGTAGCATATAAATTTTAAAAATAAGATTAAGAGAATAAAATATATGTATTTCTGGTATCGCTGTGTTTTGGTGAATGTGAAAGTGCATTCATAACCTTTCAGTTTTGCTAATCTATTTCAAAATCTATTGATAACACATATGATACTGCATCCTGCTGATAAACCTAGCAACTTCCTCCATTTTACAGTTTCCATCAAGTCATTAAGAACAGTAATCCATAACTGAAAAATACAACAATCATTATTAGCCATTTACAAGATATATCTATTTTTATGACAGATCTGATATGTTCTGTAATGACTTCCTCTATCAGAAAGGTCTTGAGATGGACAACACTTCTTAGAATGAACATCGTTGGCTGTGAATTAACTAGACAAGGTTTTAGAAGGTTACTGACAAGCAAGGAAGATGACAAAACTGTCTCCATATTTCAGTGGTTTGAATTGTTAATTATCTTCCTTATTAAAGAAGTGGATCTCATTCCCATATTGAAGTTTGCAGGTAAATCTATTCAAAAGCTTGGATTTCCCTGGGGAAATTTAGTTACTAAGTGTCCTTCCATCATGGTTTAGCCCTGTCTGGCAATCAAGCACCACCAGTCACTTTATCACTCTATCCCCACTCCTAGGAAAGGTCGGAGGAAAAACAAGGGAGGCTCATAAAAATTGAGATAAGCACTATTTAATTATATAAATGAAACTTATGGGGTTACTAACAATGCTATTGCTAATAAGTAATTAAAAGTACAGAAAAATAGAATAAATTATACAGGATCTCACCACCCATGGATGGACACAGCCAGGTTCCAGGCAAGTCAGAAAAATAAACCCATAAACCCCAAGAAAGTAAAAAAACAGACAAAACGGAGGCAGACAAACCCATCTTAATCAGCCCCGTAGTCGAGAGTGGGGGAAAGGAAAGAAACCTTTCAAACCCCAACTCCTAGGTCAATCTACTTGACAAAAGACGGTCCTTCTGCGCTAAGCACCCACCACGAGCTCTGAACACAGACTGTGCTGCACTCCTGGCCGCAACCCCCAAGCCGACTCTCACACATCTTCCGCACAGCACCTGCCTGCATACGTCCCCCTGCCCCACCAGCTCTCAGTGTTGCTGGTACCAGGGTGAAACCAACCACTCAGCTTGGTGTATGATGGAGTGAAACAAGATGTTATAGACTGGCCCTAGGAGAGCAGCTCATCGCTGCCTGGGACTGGGACATTTCCTCATTCATTGATAGCACAAGACAGATAAAAAATTAGGAAAAATAAAAAGAAATTTAAATCCAATTCAGCATGATGTAGACTATGCTAAAAGATAAGCTTTTGATTAATGAGGGAAGGTTACAGAAATGTTACTAAAATAATGAGTACCTTAGCACCTCAGTGGTGGATGGAAGACTTCATAAGCTAGACAAGGGTGAGAGAGAATATAAAAACACCATGTTAAATCTCTTCTTTGCATCTGCGTCTGTGCTAATATAATAAGGGAAAAATGATAGTTAATATCTCCAGTAAACACAACAGGTAACATTGAAATGCACCATATAATATAGTCTTACATAGGGGTATGAAATAAGCAGTGTAAAATTGACTGTACACAACTCCATGTTTCTACAGATTCCAGAGTCTACAGTAGCAGAGTAGCTCCTCGTTTTATTGCAGTTTGCAGTACAGCTACTTCTCACTTCCTCATTACAATTTCTTTCTCTCTTCCAGGGCAGAGTTTGTATCTCTTGCAATATTTATTCCTATTAGATCTAATCCAGAAGATGTTTGTATTCACAGACCTTTCTTCTTTCTTGATGCTTATACCTAGAGACAAATATCGTTTTAAAGTTTGCAAATTAAATAACAATAAAATAATTTGTCAGGTTAGGCTTTGGTTTTATTCTTTCCTTACTTGCTCTTCCAATTTTACAGACTCCAGCAAAGGGAGAAGAGGTTGCATACCAGAACGAAAGGAGTAATTGAAACCCCACTATTTTGACATCTTCCATTTGAGGACCTGAAGCTTCTTTTTTTCAGTATTCCATATCTAGATTGTTGTTACATTCATTATTTTTTGTATAGAAGTAAATAATAGATCCTAAATAAATAAGATATACTGTTGCATATAAAATGCAGAAGAGAAACACTGTTCAAAGAGTGAATGAGTTTTTAGCGGGAGAAGGTGCAAGTGTGTTGGGTGGAGATCTGTTGCCACTGTTATTTATCGTAGCTTTACAGAAACTCTAAAATGCATATGAAACAAAAAAAGGCTGAGCTTGAAACTTGAACTTCTGAATATGCAAGTGTTAAAGCAAAATTATAGTTTAGACCTCTCAAACTATTTTTACACTGATTAAATTCAAAATGGATCATTTTTAAAAATGAGATTTTGCAGCTATTTGGTAACTGATCATTTTTCCTGTTTTAATTGGTTTCAGTTTTAGTAGTTAAGAATATGCATGGAAGAATTGGAAATGTGCCTTGCCTTAGCTTGGTTTACAGCAATAGTATATATGTCAGGGGTTATAAAGAATTAATACTCCCTCAGAAAGTATACTAAGCTGATGACACAATCCAGGGTAATGCTGTCTGTTTCCTGTAAAGATGATCGTTACTTTCATTTTAATTTATGGATGCTCTCAGCTTTCCAGGATTAGGCCTTTACTTGAACTTCGTCCTACATATTGAGAATAAAATATTGAGAAACAGAAAGAGGGATGGAACACCATAGGTGATACTATGCCACTTATATGTGATGTTACTATAGTTACCATCTTGCCCATGATGACTGTAATGAATTACTGTTTTCAATATTGTCCATAGCCCAGTCTGCCAAATAGGGTATGTGTGTTGATTGTTGTGTGTTTCTCAAAGCCTAGCCCAATAGTCTACAGCTATTCAGCATATAAAGCAAATTTTATACCAACCCACAAGCTTGGTAATCAAAGAATAAATTCGCTACAAGGTAATTTTTACAGCTACCAGATATACATTTCTCTTCCAGAAAAAAAGTATTGACTTATGTGTCTTTAAAGGTTATGTGGGTGAAGCAAAAATCCTCTTCTCTAACTAAGGTCTATATTTCATCAGCCATGGACAATGACAGTGATCGTCTTTGTCCAGGAAAGACAAGATTAAGATATTCATACAGACTTCACTGTCTTTGATTTTCTTTAAGAAAATAAATACTTTCCCTTCAGACTGCAAAGATACCTTTGATAAACACATTTTGAGTTTTCTTACTCTGTGGATACAGATACATCACCCTACATGTGAATGCCCATCTCTTACCAGAATATAGTTTTGAAGTTCAAATATAATGGTAAATTATATTCTCATGTCTCAAAAGAAAAATCAAATTACTTTACATCAATGCTCCTGTTCAATTTGGTGTCATTTGCAAACTTACTCAGAGTGCACTCAATCCCTTCATCCAGACCATTGATAAAGATATTAAACAGAAATAGCCCCAGTATTGATACCTGGGTGACACCACTTATGACCAGCCACCAACTGGATTTAACTCCATTCACCATAACTCTTTGGGTCCAGCCATCCAACCAGTTTTTACCCAGGGAAGAGTACACCTGTTCAAGCCATGAGCAGCCAGTTTCTCCAGGACAATGTTGTGGGAAATGATGTAAAATTCTTTACTAAAGTCTAGGTAGACAATATCCATAGCCTTTCTCTCATCCACTAAACAGGTTACCTGGTCACAGAAGATCAGGTTACTCAAGCTGGACCTCTCTTTCATAAACCAATGCCGAGTAGGTCTGATCACCTGTTTTTCTTGTACATGCCATGCAATGGCACTCAAAATGAGCTGCTTTATAACCTTCCCTGGCTTTGAGGTCAGGACTGACAGGCCTGTAGTTTCCCAGATCCTCCTTCTGGCCCTTCTTGTAGAGGGGCATCATATTTGTTAACCTCCAGTCAACTGGGACCTCCCCAGTTAGCCAGGACTGCTGATAGATGATGGAAAGTGGCTTGGTGAGCACTTAAACCTGCTTCCTCAGTACCCTTGGGTGGATTCGCATACAGCCCCATAGACTTGTGGGTGTTTAAGTGATGCAGCATGTCGCTAACCATTTCCTCTTGTATTGAGGGTGTTCTGTTCTGCTACCCATTGCTGTCTGCCATCATAGGGTTAGACCTAATTCCAGAACATAAACTGGCAGGGGTGTTGGAACTACATGATCTTTAAAGTCCCTTCCAACCCAAACCATTCTATGATTTGTAATGTACATAGTATTTTCTTTCGTAAGAAGGTTTGGCAATATCACTTTGTAGGCTGGACGAGCAGTGTAACTTTAATGTCTAATAGTATGAGAAAAAATTAATAGAAATGGTGGCTATGAAAATATTCTTTAAAACTGAAAATAATAACACTACATCTTACTGACCTGAAAGACAGTTATTGTATAGTCTCTATATTCGTAACAGTCAAATAACTATCTAGGAAACATCCATAAGGATTTATGTTAGTTGTGACAGTTACCTTCCTCTCCTAATTCTGGTATGCATCTTTGCCTTCAGCCTTCCTGTAATATTAATTTGGCAAAATACCAACATCTTAATATCTACAACCATTCATAATATTGTCAAAATCCATTAATTTTTAAGTGCATCTTACCCAGTCCTCACAAGTAATTAAAGTTACTGTCTGAAAGAGAGAATGGTCCAGAGATCTTAAACACCAAATTTTATTTGAATTCTCTGTTAAAGGTCCTTCCTCAGATGGATGTCACAGAAACAGACATGAAGTGCTCCACCCCAGAAAGAGTGGCATTTTGCTTTAAATTATAAGCTAAGCCTTTTAGCAGGAACTTTTCTTTCAAGCTCAACCATACAGGTAAGGAGTTCTTAGTGTGCTGCTGGTACTTTGCTTTCTAATTCAGTTCAGTTGTGTTTGTCTGCGTGACAGATATATCCAGAATTGGAACTACTGTAGGTAGACTTATTTATGTGATTTCAAAACCTATGATAGCACTGATCCTACAAGATCTCCCCACAGAGCTGAGGGCAATTAAAAATGTAGCAATAACAGGTAATGACCTCAATTACATTTTACTGTCTTACATTATTATAATGGGGAAGGCTACTTAGATATCCTAAATTTAAGTCTAATCAGTATAATAGCAGTCTTTCATTCAGAATTCATATAAAACTAGCTGAAATTTATTAGGAAATAATTAGACAAAACAACAGGTCACATGCTGGCTGGTGTAAGAGTAGAATTAGTTCTAAGATTTCTAATAGCAGATGTGAACATGAGGCACAGATTTTGTTTTTTTTTTGTGTGAAAGACAAGGGCCACAAAGAATAACAAAGATTAGGAAGCAGAGTTACATTATATATAACTGACTGGAAAAAAGTTAGAGTAGTTTTGTGGAAGAAATGTTAGATAAATTTATACTTCAAATAATAAAAGAAACACAAACACTAGTGTTCAATTTTAACTCTTTAAAGTGAGTTAACTTACATACTCTTTATTAATAATTATAATTTCACAAATTCTCCACTTTGTTAGTTTTATCTTTTTTCCTTTTTGTTTCTTTGCTTTTCCTTATAAAGTATGTTCACTGACATAGAGTTTTTGGCCAGCTGCACCAATAAACTTGTAATAGTATTTATTCTACACATAGTGAAGAGAGGTATAGAATAAAACTGGTAAATAATTATAGTATAATCAATATCTAAGAATAGATTACAAATTATAGTATGCCTAAAAGTCATGTACAGTTAAAATTTGAGGACTGGGGAAATAGACTATTTTTATTTTAAGCATTTATTTCTTACTATATTCTGGAAATTCCAATTTGAAATCTGTATCCATTGTTACATAGGTAAAATTTAATATGGAGTAGTCAGTCCAAATTCAGATTTGGCAGGCTTGTCTGACAAAAGATGAACGTATTTCCTCCTTAGAAAATTTAAAAATAATTTTACCCCCCCAAATGCAAACACACACACATCTCATCAGGGAATCACTGATGTGTTCTTAGGATATTTTCTTTGTATACTAGAGAACATAAAGAGTTTTAATGATATTTCCTATAATTACTCAGCTAGTATTGCAAGAGATTTCTGCCTTTCAGTGAAAAGTAAGATTATAAAGGTAAGGGTTTTCTCTTAAATTTTGTTCATCTTCTGTGTGGGAGATTTACTAGAACTTCTTTTAGTCTTCTATTTCCTGAAATACTTAGTCTGTTTGTAATTATTTGACCTCATTTTCTGTTCAGTGGTGACATGCAAATACAACATAAACAGATCATCAATTTTGTCTTTTAAAGCCCTGAGAGGTAGCTAAAAAGAAAGAATGTTACATGAAAACTTCTGGTTGCTGTACATAGTAATGCGGCAGGTGCCTTAGATAACATTCTTCTGGAAAGGCTGTCTGCAAACTTGCTGTTTTCCGTTGAAAGTTGACATACCTTATTCTGAGTTGATTAACAGCTAGAGGATCTATCAGGCTGTCAGGGCTAATGGCTTTAGAGGAAGAATATAAACTCTTGGCTTTGTGTTATCAGAAAGTGTCATTCAAATTGCTACTATTATCTGCAAATACACTTGTGGTTATGCAGATATCTTTGGCTGAACAGATATCTGTATTCTTCCAGTCACTGTCTTTCAGGCCAGTCACCTAAGCTACCATGCAGTACATAGGTCCCACAGCAAAATATTTCAGTTCATGAAAAATGTTAGAACCCAGCTAGGTTGGTAAAAGTACTACTAAAAAGTAATGCAATTTTAACTGAAATGTTAATAGAACAAATCTTTTTTGCATATTCCAAAGTACCATTGTCTAAAGCATCATTATTGAGACACATATAAGAAGCATTAAAGGAAGAACTTCCTTTTTATTATTAACAACTGTTATTATTAATTAGCAGCAATGCCAATAACCATCTTTAAAATATGTAGGAGATTATGAATTTTCAAATGCACTAATACCTTGGAATATGTTAAATCAGATAATTGACAACATCACTGATTTCTCCTAAAGACAACTAGGAAACACCTCTCTAGGAAATAATAATAGTAATAATATTTTTCCTTTTTTTAATCCCCCAAAATTATTACTGTGAGAAACTGAAGTGTTTTAAATTAACTTCTCTCTCACAATCTGACACTAGAAGATCTCAAGAAGTTGTGCTGGGTTTAGTCAGGAAAGAATTAACTCTCTTTACAGTGGCTGGCATGAAGGTGTTTTCCTGTATTTATGCTGAAAAAAGTACTGATATGTTGTCTTTCAGCTGGTGCTGCGGAGTGTTTGCACCAAATTCAAGGTCTCTCTCAGCTTCTAATACTAGGGCTGCGGCGGTGTAGGGGAGCCAGAAGTTAGATGGGTGCCTACAGTCTTTCAGGCTTCCATTAGTAGTTATTAAAAAATTAGCGTCTCAGTGAATTCTACTAATTAGATATTTTGGGGTCATATGGAATACTTCTCTAAGACCAAAATATGCTATCCTGTGATGAACACTAGAACTAGGGCTGCATTCCCAGCTTTCTTGATACAGGCGGTGTAGGGGAGCCAGAAATTAGATGGGTGCCTACAGTCTTTCAGGCTTCCATTAGTAGTTATTAAAAAATTAGCGTCTCAGTGAATTCTACTAATTAGATATTTTGGGGTCATATGGAATACTTCTCTAAGACCAAAATATGCTATCCTGTGATGAACACTAGAATCAGCAAGCAGATGTAGCAAGCAAAACAAATGAGGCTTACCTTGCTCATTTAAACTTGTGTATGATGAAAGAAGATGTTATTGATTCATGAAGACAATTCATTTCAGCCTCACCAAACAAAATAATTTAACATTAATCACTGGTTTTATTGCAAAAGGAATGTAAGTCTTGAAAATAAAAAATTGATTGCTTTCTGTGTTTAAAGTTATAAAAAGCAAAGCTATGAGCACATATTTTACTATGGTAGATTATTGCTGATGTTTTGCTCATATTTTGCTGTCTTTTGAAGTTCGTGCAGTTTTCTTCCTTAGAATTTTTTATAAGAATTTTAACACAAAATGGGATAAGTAGCTAAAGTACTAACATTCAAGGATCTCCATCTTCTATTTTCTTTTTCTTGTTTTCTTTGTGTAAATTCTCTACTAGTGATACTAGTGATGAAGTGACTCTTCTAAAGGCAGCATCCCTAGCTAATATATAATACAAATTTTCTGAATACCAAACATATCTATATCTTATTAACTGTTAGAGTTAGCTGTCCTTTTCCCCTGGTAGAAATGAGAACAAAAATCATCCCACTACTAGCTCTGTTTGTATATACTTTAATTAATTCTGAAGTGTCTTGTTGAACTGAAATATTAATACAGTACTTTTATACCTAAGAATTTTGCTAGCGGAAGCACCTCTTATAACTGTGAAGCCTCATGGTGTTAAGTTGTCTGAATATTACATATAATGGATCATCCAATCCAGTCTCTCAGAGTCATAGAATATTATATTTTATCCATAAATTTCTCAAACATAATTTTAAAATTAGTTAAATGTTTAATGCATTTGCACTGTTGTTACATTCTTTTAATGTCCATCCTAAAGATATTCACAGGCTGATTATACCAGCTTTTCTCCTGTCTCAGCTTTATTATTATGTAGCTCTTCACTCTCATTTTTTATGAAAAAGACCATTAAAAAAAAAAGCCAAAATTGACTGCCCATTGAAATTTTATAAGTACTGAAATATAACCTGACTTCACTATCATTTTTTTTTTCTCTCACTCTCCTCTTCTTTCTTTTTTCAATATCTGCTTAGTCTAAGCAGAAAACATACTTTTTTTTAAAATACACACATACTACTGGTAAAATCTTTATATTTTATATATCACAAGTATATTTACTTGTGAGTTTTCTTAGACATAGGATGAGAGCCAGAAATAAATTGGAATTGAATTTGACTTTGAGAAAGGATAAGCTGCTGATTTTCATCTCTAAAGTAGACCTTAAATATGTTTGTTAGAAACAAGATTTCTTTTTTCCCATGTTCTTTCACATGAAGAAAGGCAAATGTTTTTTAAAAAAATTTGAACAATATGAGCTATTTCTCATCTGCAGAAGTCTATCACGTTTAAGATGAATAGAGATGTAGGAAATGAGGATGTGAAAAATAGGAGGAAGCAGGAACATAGATGATCTCTCTCTGTTTCTTTCAACCGTTTGACTCTAAGTACAATTCCAGTATAGTCTTTTCATAGTGACAGGTAGATTTATATTTCCAGATTAAGTATTGGGTGATATAACCAACGATTCTTCTGGTTTACCAATTTCTTATGAAGTTTATGTAACTAACTTAGCCAATGTACCTAAATTAGAAGACTAGTTGACTTGGCCCAGTCTGTAATCAGTTCAAAGAGAAATGCCCTTCCAGATGATTAATATGGTTACATGAAACTCACAGGAATTAAAACAAGCTCCATCCTTCAGGATTTCTTTCTTCTCTGACAATGTAATTCTCATGACTAACAAGTACATCCAAAGGAAAAAAAAAAATAATGTGTAAATTAAAGACGTAATACATTAATAATGCCTTAAAATAATCTGCAGTCATTGGAAGGATCATACAATTTATCTTAAAAAATCATTCAGCTTTTCTGAAAAAGGTATTGAAAAATAAATACAAGCAAAACCACCAAAACCAGATCAATAGGTGATTGAAATAGTCATTAATTATTTGGCAACCCAAATAATTTTCAAATTCATTTTCTTATAATATACCTATGCATACTAGAAAGGCACAGAAAGGCACTTTGTTCTACTTGGATGATCCTGCAATAGACTCAAAAACTTCATAGGTAAGCCAGTAAGATACTCTGTAGAACCATGTTTAAATCAAAGTCAGGGAATGGACAAACTTCTCACTGATTTCCACAGAAGGAAAACTTCTTTACTTTTGTAGAGTGGGTTGACCTTTTTTTGTGGAGTGGGTTGACTTTTTTTTTTTTTTTTAAATAATTCTAATAGACTTCTGATAGTCATCTTTCAAAAGAGATCTAGCTCAAGAAAACTCTGAAAGACCACTATGCAGTTATTTGTGAATGATGTGAGAAAAGCTGTCTCTAAGCTTTAATAACTGAAGTATTGCATGCAAATGGTGGAATTCAATGTAGTAGTACTTTGGTTACATTTGGATTGCTTTTTGAAAACTCTTTAATATGAAACTAAGGTAGTGTATGCAACAGAAACCTAGCTACATCCCTAGGCTTTTTCTTTCAAAGAATTATCGAAAGCATCATGACATGGGCTGTAATATGTATGAAAATACAGATTATAATACAGTTTTTAAAAATAAATATTTTATCTTCCAAGTAAAGAGAAAGAAACATGTAGCTATTTAAAGAGATTTCAGGCCCTGAAAATAATTCTGATATTCAGTAAACTGATTTTATCAGCTATGTTGAACTACACAGAAAAAATATAACAAATATAAATGGAAATTTCCCATTGTTAAGAATATTACTACAGTATGTAATTACATTATGTCCTACAGAGATCCTGTTCAGAGCATCCAAGCTTTCCTATTTTGGACATGGAGAATTATCATAGAATCATAGAATTTTGGGGTTGGAAGGGACCTTAAAGATCATTTAGTTCCAACCCCCCTACCATGGGCAGGGACACCTTCCACTAGACCAGGTTGCTCAAAGCCTCATCCAGCCTGGCCTTGAACACTTCCAAGGATGGGGCATCCACAGCTTCTCTGGGCAACCTGTTCCAGTGCTTCACCATCCTCTCCGTGAAGAATTTCTTCCTGATACCTAGTCTAAATATCCCTGCTTTCAATTTAAACCCGTTACCCCTTGTCACTACAAACCTGTGTAAAAAGCCCCCCTCCAGCTTCCTTGTAGGCCCCTTCAGTTACTGGAAGGCTGCAATAAGGTTTCCCTGGAGCCTTCTCTTCTCCAGGCTGAACAAGCCCAATTTTCCCAATTTGTCCCTTCCCTGCAGCCTGTTGATTGCACCACACAGCTTGGTGTTGTTAATTATGAATCCTTGTAAACTCAATACCTAGTTAAACAGTGTATGTTTTTACAATAGTTACTACCTTTTAAAGGCATCATAAATACCTGATACCTGTGTAGGATGATATCTATCCTGCCCTTTTTTTTTTTTGTTTTGTTTTGTTTTAATAAAGTGTAATAGTTCTACAATATAGCACAAATTAGGTTATAATTATCTGAAATTACTTTATGTATATATATAAATATGTTTGTATGCACATAATGCTCACAAGGAAAGAGTTCTAAGGTAAATTTATACTTCTGCTGCCATTAACCAGACACTTCAGAAGGAAACATCTAATTACTCTTTAGCCAGTTCTCTGGGACCTATTTCTTTTGATCTTTCATAGCAGCCTCTTTCCAGTCCAGTGCCCATTTCTGTATTCTCCCTGGATTATTTTCAGCATCAAAGCAGGTTCTTGCCTCTGTAGACTTCTCAATTTTGATCTTTCAACAGTCATCATGACAGAAGAAGAAAGTAAAAAAGTAATACTAATTATACACTATGTCAACCTCTACTGTATACAGTATGTTTATGAAGGCTTCACATAAAGCAGTATCAAATAAACTTCTAAAATTTTGGTTTACCAAAAGTTTTGATGATGAGAATTGCTATGAGATGAAAAAACACATTGCTCATCATGAATCTATCAATTCCTCTCCACATTTAACTTACCACTGGTAACTGTTCATTTGAGAGGTCACTGCCATGAGAAGAGAAATTAGTCTGTATTTTCACCTTTAATTCTTTAATAAATAAATCCAGTTCCAGCTTATTAGCTGACAAATATAGTATTGCTCTGATTTGTTTAGCTGATTAATTTAGCTGGATTAATTTCGATTTTTTAGAGAAGTGGAACAAATGTTGTGTCCTACATTTTTAGGGAGAGTTTTGTAAAGGAACAAACATATCTATTATACTCTCATCGCATTATTTGTTTATTTTAGATTTCTAGTGAGCCAATTTAATTTATGAAGTGTGTGGAACAAAAGATCCCAGTCTCCAGTTTCAGCCTTACAGCAAAAGTTATATGCTTAGCTTCCTAAGTTTTTTTTTGTGACTGTTCAGTCTGTTCTCCAAGTCATCAATCCCATACACTCAACAGAAAAATTGTTAGCTCTGGTGACAAAGCAGAGCAAGTTACAGAAAATTTAGATAAGCTCAGTGACACATAGAATTTTACCAACTGTGAAGCACTTGTGACCTTTCTGATTTCCTGGACAGAATTACTTAAGTAGATCTATAAGCTTGAAGCAATAACACAGTCTTTTATTTCTTATAACATACTGGTGGTAATTTCAAAGCTGAGCCCTAGACATCCTTTGTTTAATTTTCTTTTCATACAGTAAACTTTGTCAAAGCAAATGTAAAATAAAGGAAGAATATAATGAGAAACAAGATCAAGATATAGAGCATTTGATACAGTGACAGAAGGCTAATTGTGGAGAAATAAGAAATGAAATGTGTGATATGCTACTGTGGGACTCCTGTTTTTCTAACGTTCATGCCTCCAATTTAACACACAGCATTCCAAATAGATTATTATAATGTGATCATAACAAGAATATTACTATTCCATCATAATGAAAATTTTTTATGTCTTTCTAATCAGAAAATCTTACAAGTCATGTATCTATTTTGAGCAAGTATCCCTTGACTCAAATTCACAGTTACCACAGAAGTCTAGTTATTTTTATAGGTCTTTTTGATTGTTTGTTTTAATTAGAAATCTTTGGACAACAGTTAAAATCTTGGCTCTATAGCAGAAGTCTATTTATTTGTATAGGTTTTGGCATTTTTGTTTGTTTTAACAATAAATCTTTGGACCAAAGTTAAAATCTTGGCTTTGTAGCAGTCATAAAATCTTTGCCCAAATTGGGAACTTCAGAAAAGCTAACATGTTTGGACATTTTCTATTTAACCAAGCTGAGAATGATCTGGACTTCCTCTCTCTACATACTTTATTATTACCAATTATCTTTGGTTTAATGCGATAGTCTCAGATATAAAATCAGAAATCATAGAATTGTAGAATACATTAGATTGGAAGGGACCTTAAAGATCATCTAGTTCCAACCCTCCTGCCATAGGCAGGGGCAGCTTCCAACGGACCAGGCA
>NW_010259735.1:26474-38758 GCF_000690775.1 Eurypyga helias
CCCCCTCTTCCAATTCCACCCAATTACCCCTTGTCCTGTCACTACAGGCCCTTGTAAAAAGTCCCCCCCCAGCTTCCTTGTAGCCCCTTCAGGTACTGGAAGGCTTCAATAAGGTCTCCCCAGAGCCTTCTCTTCTCCAGGTTGAACAAGCCCAACTCTCTCAGCCTGTCCCCATAGCAGAGGTGCTCCAGTCCTCTGAGCATCTTCGAGGCCCTCCTCTGGAGTTATTCCAACTGGTCAATATCCTTCCTATGTTGAGGGCTCCAGAGATGAACACAGTACTCCAGGTTTTGTCTCATGAGAGCAGAGTAGCTGTCATGGCATGTTATTGGAATTGGAATTGTCATTGGAATTACAATAGAGTAAGAAGTGACATAAACCTGATTATCTATTTACTGTATTCATAGAATACAGTCAGTGTAGTGAAAAGCTAGTGTAAAGATCAAAAATATTTGCATTCCTAGAGTAATCATTTTTCCCTTTACTTGTAAAACAACAGTGTTTAAGCAATTTTAAAAGTGATCACAATTTCAGAATTCCAAAATTGAAGTAATCCTAACGAAAAACTAACATGAACAAAATTCTGCATGGACACGTTGTTTGCTGTCTTTATATTTTACTCAACAATTGAAAATAACTTTCCCTAAAAATAGTAAACAAACAAACACACACACTCAACCCCATCCCAAGAGCTGGTGTCAAGAATTAAATATTCATCTCACCACAAGAATAAAAAAGTCAAATCTTATGAGGATTTATGCAGAAACATTTTCTGATTAACTGCTGCCTGAACATTCCTTCATTGCAGTGGTATAAATTTAGCTTTTCCATCTATATGGATAGTCAGATAACACTACAGAACTCTAGGTAGAAAGGCTATTTTAAAGTGTTGTATTTTGTTTTAGACACAACGGTCTGTTAAAGTATGCCTCTATGAAAGCTGACTATTTATCCATTATCAGTTAAATCAGTTTGAATGTGATAACAAAAACAATTTTACGTGGTAAGACACAACCTGTTATTGACCAAAGAGATTTCTTACAAGCAGTCTAAGAAGAGTTCTAAAGCAGTTATAAAAGTGGTATAGGATTACTACCCCCTCAAGTAGTTTGTGCTGCGAAAGCAGACATCTGATAAGATTAAAAGGGGAAGGGGGTGGGTGTGGGGGGGTGAGAGGGGGTATTGGGTTTTTATTCTTAAAGCTGTTTTTCCCCACAACTTATCAACAAAATTATTATTGCAACAGGATCATTCATATATATTTATGTTTTTTATTTTCACATGTAACTTTTATTGCCTGTCTTCTATTATTGTTTTATAAAAGGAAGCATTAGCAAAATATTAGTAAAATATTAATGGTGAGGAGGACTATTGCCTGAATTATTTGTTAGTAATGGTATTTGTTACATATTTTAGATCATAGAATCATAGAATGGTTTGGGTTGGAAGGACCTTAAAGATCATCCAGTTCCAACGCCCCTGCCGTGGGCAGGGACACCTTCCAGTACACCAGGTTGCTCAAAGCCTCACTCGGCCTGGCCTTGAACACTTCCAGGGAGGGGTCACTGACAAGTTCTCTGGGCAACTTGCTACTTATTTCCTTTTTTCAAAATTACTGGAAATAAGACAAATTGACAAAGCATTTGGAAAACATGCTGGTATTCAGAAAATATGTATTGCACGTGCTGAGAACATATTAACTGCAAAAACAATAATTGGCATTACTATACTGCCTTTTATACATTGTACTTTTAAACTATAAATTATAGTTCACTGATATAATCTTTGCAGAAGTCAAGTAAAAACTGTAAGAACCGTCTTTATTAATCCAGATTTCACTAAGAGACATGAAGAACAGTTTTTAAAGGTTTTGTTCAGGTGAAGGTTTTTTTTTCCTGGATTAGAGTATTAGATTTGCTTGCTTTTGAGATATACCAGTTTAATATTTCATATAATTTTTGAGTTTTCCTGTGACTTACTTTGTCCTCAGTGTTCTCTATTATAATATTGGCCCATTAGACTGTGATTATCATGCAGTCAGATATGGGAGGAGACTAGTGTATTATGACTCCTAGTAAAAAATGAGGTAATTTTCTTCAAAGTAGTAGAAAAAGTCAAATATAGGTAATGTACAATGAGTAATTACTGGTATTACTCAGTGGTGTAGATACTGATGAAAGTAGTCATGTTATTGTGATACAAGGCTTTGTTCATTGTGCTAGAAGTTTGAAATTTGGATGAAGTTCCAGTGTTTCATGGTCTAAAGAAGATTGATAGGTGCATATGCATGAAGGTGATGATTGCAACTACTAATCCATTCCTCAAATTTTAGACAAAATTTAATAGCTCTAGGAGTTGTTAATTGTCACATTTCTTATATTTGATATTCATGTTCTATATACACAGAGGTACAAATGTTACGCTATATAATCTCATTTAAAGATTAAATCATTGATTGAAAAAACACAGCTCAGTTAAAATTAACAACTATCTTGTATGTAGGAAGGGCATGCAGTATTTGCTTGTATTTTCAAGTTTCTGCATTTGAAGTGTTAACCTAGTCATACGATTTTTAAATCTTTCTAGAGCTTTATTGATCACCTAATTTATCAACAGCTTTGAAGAAGAAAGCCAATAAAAATCCAAATCACATGTTTGTAAACTCATGTGTGGTTTTTAATATATAATTCAAGAAGCATACTCATTTTTTATTAAAACCTCTCATTATAACAAAGATTTTAGCTGTGTTCAGTTTGGAATAATAGAAAGCATGTATTTATATTTTAATATGAAATTTTGAATTTGTATCTCTAATGTCCTCTTTATAGTTGAGACTGTATTTCAAATGTTTGAGGCGTAGTTTCTGTAAGTGTTTGGCAAAATAGTCCTTACACTAAGATTTCTGACAACATGTCCCATAAATTAAAGATGAAAGAGTCTTCAGATATTAGACATTTTTGTTTGCTTTACTGAAAATAGGATTATTTTCAAAAGTTAATATTCAGTTTATTATATTGTATATTAGTTTGCAGTTTTGTAGATTGTCCTAAATAGATTTGATGCTGAAGTTCATCACAATGTTAAAATGCATCATACCCTCTCTGAAGTCAATGTTTCAAAGAATGCAAGTTAGGAATAAGCAAGAACTATCCCAAATGTCAGCTCAAAATATATGTTAAAATAGTACTGTGACATGTAGGCAGGTGGTGTGTGGTGATATTGTCAATACAATGTGATGAAGACTTGAGCTCCTCTCTCCAATAGGCAAGTGGACAAAGAAGAAAAATGAGACATCGATGAAAGTGAGAGCACCGAGACTTGCCCCTACAGAATGTAAGAAGTGGCTGGAAGAAGAACTCAAGGGTAAAAGGATCTTTTCTGTCAAAAAGAAAAAAGCTAGCTTTTTTCTAGGAAAAAAGAAAGTCTGTTTTGTTTTGGGTTTGGGTTTGGGTTTTTTTTTTCTATAGAAGTTCTGATATAGATGCAGCTATTGTGTAATAAACACAAGAGACTGAGCAGAGGGCACTTCTCACACCATGACTTTCTTCCGCCTTGTCTATGTGAAGTTTCCTTTCCCTGGAAACAAAATGTGACTGGGGAGGCCTCGTGAACACCTTTATGATATTTTGATGAAGAATCTGGACATGACCAGGATATCTATGGAGGTTGCAGATGTAGATCCAAAAGCCCAGTTCCAGTAACTACTCTACAGTACAAAACAAGGTACTGTCTGAATACTATCTGTGAGGATCTTCCTCGAGTGGTTGCACAGCAGACAGGAATCTGGGAAATAGGTCATAGCTTCGTTTTTCTCTTAATCACTTCTGATTCCTCTTAGCATGCACCACATTTCCATAAACAGTGGTTTCCAGTGAAGCTGTGCAGCTCAAAAAATAAAATTTTGTTTCTGTGAAGTGCTATTGTCTTCTATTGTATTAATTTTAAAAGAAAAATATAATTAAAATAAAAAAACCCCACATGTCACCCAGATTTTTTAAAAAATCTTTATGTTGACAGTTTTTATTTAAATGCCACCAGAAGGGAGGTAGTATGATGAAAGTTACATATACAGAATGGCACGGGACGTCTTACTGCTTTCCATTAGTCGTCTGCTCCTTGAATGAAAACAATGATGCATTCTTTCAAGATATCAAACTAGCACTTTTTACAATACAAATTCACTTTTTAATGTATTTAACGTAAAGCACTGTTTTCAAGCCTACTTTTTTATTTGTTTATACTTTTAAAGACATTTGTCTTTACTGGCAGGCTTGATTTTTTTTTTTCCCAATCCATATTTGGTATACATGGTGCATGACTGTTAGGTGGCTACTGCTCTGGCTAAACATATATAGTATTTCTTGGTATTAAATATATACTTTTTTTTTCTAGAGGAAATATCAAGATATATATGAAGAAGATAGGAATATGAGTAAATTATTTATTCAACTATTACTGAATAGATTCTTGTTAATTGATTTTTTTTATTATTTAATTCCTTCAGCAAGTATATGTTAATATTCTTGTAGACAGGTTGTTTACTGGTGCAGAAAATCTTGTCATTAATAGTCTGAATCACTGATACTAGAGTAAAACAAACAATCGTTCTGCTGTTAGCAACTTATCTTACCTATTTAATTATAAATGACACTTCAGATTGCATTGAAAACAGATTTCATTGAAATAAATGCATTGTTTCAGCCAACGCAGCTCTCATTTTTTAATTATTTGATGTGGAAGATGTCATTTTTGTTTCCAAATTGTATCGTAAAGCTCTAATGATTTACTAAAATTAGATCAAATAACAATCTACATAGGCACAGAAATTCTGAATCTTTCAGAAAAATTCTCTGGCTACTGAAGAGCTATTGTAACTTTTGCTAAAAATTTTACTCATTCCTGCAAGTAATAATGGTAATGCACATTTTAAAATAAACCTGTTAAAGTAAATTATTAAGTAAAAGATTACTGCTATTATTGGATAATACTTTTACTATTATTTTAGGAATACCACTGGAGCTTACATAAAAAAAAAGACTGCTTGAGAAAGATGAGGGTTGAATGTCTGACATACTGAATGTGCTTTTGAGGCAGAAAGCATGGTATTATCTTTTTCTGGAATATTTGTATTATGTTGATATTGGGGTTCCCAATACAGAAACTAAAGAAAAAAAGAACTGTAACTGTCCCCTTTATGAGAAATGAAGGCTCTTAACCATAGAATCCACATTAGGAAAAACAACCAAACAAACAAACATACAAAACCCACCAAAACCAGAAAAAGAGCTACTTTTAAAGATATTTAAATTATATTGCTGAAATTTTCAGTAATATTTCTTACATTATATTTTTCATCTACCTATTGATACACCATCTTCTCCTACATGCATTTGTTGTAAGGTGCCAGTTAAAGCAGCATGCTATGTAAAGGAAACAAACATAGATGTACTGCTTTTATTTTGAGAATCAAAGAATCACAGGATGGTTGAGTTTCAGAGGGACATCTGGAGATCATCTGGTCCAACCCATTTGCTCAAGCAGACCCACTTAGAACCAGTTGCCCAGTACCAGTTGCCCATGTCCACAGGGCTCCAAGAATGGAGATGACAATCTCTGTGTGCAACCTGAGTCACCTTCACAGTAAAAAAGTGTTTCCTGTTGCTGTGTAATTTTATTATCACCTGTAAGTGAAAAAATATCTAACAACATGTAAAATTTTCTGGAACATTGAAAAGTATATACTAAACTTAAGGTCATATTGAGTAAAAATCTCCAAACCTTCACCAAACCAGTCAAACTTCCTGTCACAAAGGAAAGGAAATTGCAATTATTAATATTAAATTATAAATGCTAAATTAAGACATAGAGCAGTGTATAAATAAGGTATTAAATATGCATAGTAAAATGTTACAATTAATCTTTACAAATATCAAAATAATCATCTCCAGAGAAAAAATTCTATGTGATACGTGATTATTATACAGCTTTTGCATGAAATTATCACACTCAATAAAGTGTAATCCACATAAAACTACAGTTTTCTCATGGCATCATGAGAATATAGGAGCTGGCAAGCTGTGTTTGGATCAAGACTAGTTAGCGGTTAGTTTGGTAAACTTTCTCAAATATAACCAATCTATAGTTAGTAGGAAATAGCTAAATAAAATAGGACATCCACTGTAGAACCTTCTATCCAACAGAAGACCCAGTTATGGGAATAATACACTTTTTTGGGGGTGTAATTCTGGGGAAGGTCTCGCTGATAACCATCCACACTGAAAGCTCTTGCAGTATCTGCAATCACTCCAAGTGACTGGCAAAATAAATACATTCTTTGCTTTTTTCCCCTGATTCTCCCCCTTCACTGGATGAAGGGAGGCATGAGGTGTGAGACTGGATTCTTGGTATTTTGCTGACCAGGGTTAAACCATGGCACTTGTCTACTTCCAAATGGTTAGAGACATCCTTCAGATCTGCATCTTTTATATAACTCTATTCCAGTCCAAGTTCAATGCACTTTATCCAACAATCTATATCTACTGCTATAAAATTTTGCACTTTCTGGGTTGCATATTCATGTCCTCAGAAAATTAAAAGACCAATAAAAATCATATTTTGCTATCTAGACCCTTTATACTTCAGGTGGCTTCAGATACAATTCATTAAATGTTATTAGACACTCTGCCAATATGTTAGACATATGTACAAAGAAGAATTTATGAAAGCTTGTGTAGAGTTTCAATACATTAATAGTGTCTTTCATAAAAACTGAACACCCCCTGAATTAACTTTTATCACTTGCTCTTCAGGAATGGGCTAGGGAGTTGTCAAATCCAGTAGCCAATGGAGGCAAAGATACAACAGCTCCATGTCCCTAGGTTCAGCCAGCAGTGCAGCCAAACGTGTGTTCCCAGTAGGCATACACGCATGTAGTACACATATGTTCATATGTATACAGCCAGCCACAACAAAGGAGGTACTCAGCATTTAACACAGACAGCACTGACAGCCTCATCTTATTCCCCTCTGTCTGATCAGGATGACGGCCTATTAGTGGAAATATACACATATATAGTGATATTTTGCTTGTTTGTTTTAATATGGCTGAAGAATCTAACCCTCTGGTTTATTGGTAATGTTCAGGGTACATAAGAACATACTTTAAAATATAGCTTTATTAATTAAAATTACTTTAAATTTGTACCTGACAGAAACATAGGAAAATTGCAGTATAAGCCTAAGAGAAATGAAAAGAATAAATTCAAAAGAATATTTTGTAGAAAATATTAATATTCCTTGTTATCATTTGTTATAATTTAATGTGTTTAATGTTATACTTTTAACATTCTATTTAAATTATAGAAGTTTATAATTTTGAAAGAAGACAGCCAGTGACCACTACCATACACACACACCTCCTCCAAGTTAGAAATATATTTCATGATACTATTTAGGAACGGAATTACCAAGATCTTCTTTAGAGAAAGTAATCTTATCAGACTTGGGATCTGTTAGCCACTGCACTTTTCAGGAAATATTTTAGAAAAATACTGTGGACACTCCTGTTTAGATTCCTCCTAATGATTTTAGTAGGCTTTGGATTGAGCCCATAGCATTCTCATTATTACAGTAAACTTGCTATTTGATGAATAAACCCTGGGGACAGTTTACACAAGCAAGCAATGTGTGTGTGTCACTAGGCATGGAATTGTCCAAATGCCTGCAAAAGAATAACAGGCACTCTCTGTGCCACAACAGACTGTGGAAATTCCCTTTAAGCTATTAGGATTAGTATTATGTATGTTGTGACACAGTGACAGAATATAAAACATTTTTTTATCTCCTTCATTGTTTAGATGCTCTGTTTTGCCTTATTCTCTTGCTGTCTCCCTTTATCATTATGTCTTCAGTGAAATGAAAGAACATCCAATATAATGTAATTTCCTAGACTTGTTTACCTGCTTGTTCTATTGTCTATTTACTCTGCCCCCATTCTTTATACTAATTGGAGTCTTTTTTGTCCTTGTTTATATTTCATTTTTTGCTTTTGCTTTATAAATCTTTTGTGACATCATTTCTTGTCTTCCATGTGAAACAGTAATTTTTACTCAGCTGTAAGTGTCCAGTTCAGCCATTGGAAACAGAAAGCAGTTAGTATTTTTTTACAGCCAAAAAGCCCTGTCCACTTATATTAGTTGGGGCTTTTTCAAGATACATAAGTTTATACAACCTTGATCCATATGAGCCAAAACTTCTTTGTAAGTCTCCAGAGTATTTTGCTCTCTCTACAGGGTACTTTTTGTAGGTGTGCAGCTTGTGTTTAAAGAAAGGCAGATTGGGCAAATACATGTTTTCATGGAATCATAGATTCATAGAATGGTTTTGGTTGAAAGGGACATTTAAAGATCATCTAGTCCAACTCCCCTGCTGTAGGAAGGGACATCTTTCACTAGATTAGGTTGCTCAAAGACCCATCAAACCTGACCATAAACACTTCCAATGATGAGACATTCACAACTTCAACAACAGGAAAACCTGTTCCAGGGTCTCAACACATATATCAGAAAACATTCTTCCATATGTCCAATCTAAATCTACCATTTTTCAGTGTAAAAGCATTGACTCTTGTCCTGTCACTACAGAGCTTCATAAAAAGGCGCTCTCCAACTTTCTTATAAGTACCCTTCATATATTGAAAGGCCCCAATAAGGCCTCCCTGGAGCCTTCTCTTCCCCAGGCTGAAAAACTCCTACTCACCCAGCCTTTCTTCAGAGGAGAGGTGTTCCAGTCCTCTGATCATTTCCATGGCCCTCCTCTAACAGGTCAATCACTTTCTTGTGCTGGGGACCCCAGAACTGGACGCAATACTCCAGGTGGTGTCTCACCAGAGTGGAGTAAAAAGGGAGAATCACCTTCCTCGACCTGCTGACCACACTACTTTTGATGCAGCCCAAGCTATGACTAGCTTCCTGGACTGCAAACACACCACCAGCTCATGTCCAATTTGTCATCCACCAGTATCCCCAAGTCCTTCTCCACAAGGCTGTTCTCAATCCATTTATCCATCAGCCTGTATTGATACTGAGAATTGCCCCAAGCAGGTGCAGGACCTTGCACTTCACCTTGTTGAGTTTAATGAGGTCCACATGGCCCCACCCCTCAATCTCACAGTCTGTAATTGATGAAGATATTAAAGAACATTGCTCCCTCACACACACACACAAAGACCAAGGGAGTCATGGGCAAGAAACACCTTCAAATACCCCACATGGTTGTCACCACCCTTTCTCTCAGCCCATGGCAACTGCTTCATGGAGTAAGATGTCAGCTGAGAGTGCTGCTGCTGAAAACTGATGAAACCAGCCACCACTTCTATTCTCATAAACTTAGCCTATCTTAGCTATAGACAAGGGATGTAACATGAAACAACACCAAAATAAAATGGACCAGTTAATAAGACCCTTGGGAGTCAAGTATTGATTTTGCTTGGGTTTTGGTATGAATGAGAATTTTATTTTTAGAAAAGTAATCACTTCATACCACACAGTCATTTACAGTTAAACTAAAGATTGACAGTTTTGATGGAAAAGTCTTTATGAATATATCCATTCCTTTTACATCTAGAACACTGGTTTTGTCTTTTTTGTGGTCAACACCCCCAGCCCCCATACAAATAGAGTGAGGTGGGGAAAACATGGCCTCAGGCCCATGACCCATCTGGAGTTAAGCCACAAACCTTCTGCTATCTCTCTTAATTGCTTAATATAGGCCTGTTGCAAATCACAGGAAATCTGTCTCTGGTGGAAGATTCTTGGCCTGATGTCACCATAGAAAGACATACTGTAACCTTTTTTTTTTTTTTCCAACAATAGAAAATTGTTTATCTAAAATTTTTTAGATATTAATAGAAATTACCAAACATGATTGAAAGTTATTTTACACATTCTAACAAACTCTAATGAACTTCCTTATCAAAATTTTTCTAGCAGGATATCAGAGTAGAATGGCAGATTGTGTAAATCCCATGTGCAACAAAGTCTTCTTTAAATCAGGTTTGTTCAGTTAACAGAATTCTTTTTATTCACTCTAAAAATTTCAATCTTTTAGGATTCTAATTGTCATTTAGCTTCACAGTGTCATTTATGCCTCCTCTTGCACAGTGATGGGTAATGTATTTATCATCCCATCATTACATATTCAAGACTGCAAATGTAGTATGGGACATTGTTTGTGCAATACTTCTTAACGATGCTATTAAGAACTGTTCCCCTGCAGTGCAAGGCTTAAATAAGAGTGAAGTAAAAGTCAACACTTCCAGAAAGTATGCCATAAATGTAACAGAATGGTGAATCTCTGATTCATTCTCTTCAAGGTGAACATGTTTTTTATGCATTCAAAAAAAAAAACCAAACCAACAACAAAAAAAGGCTACAAAATAATTTTAACTTCTTTTGGGTTTCCTCAGTAGACCAGATTCTACAGGCAGTAGGACTCCAAGTATTTCTCATATGCTGGAGGTTGGCAGTGTTTCAGTGAAAGGGTAAGTTCTATTCTCAGTTTTGTTGCTGTTAGTTTGAGCTGTTATCTTCCATTGTTGAGTAATTTATCTTCCAGGTTGTAGAGTAATTTCAATCATGCCACAATACGGTAAATAATAATAGTCATTGTACTGATCCTTACTTTTTAAGAGGGCAATTTATTTATCTGTCATTCCCACATCTCTAAATTGAAATGTCACAGTTTCCTTGACTTCTGAGTAGCCAAGAGTTTAGACTCTCTCTGTTCTTTCTGAGCATATAATACAGAGAAATACCTTGAATACAGTACTACCTCTTCCAGATTTTGAATCCTATAAATTTAGAAGAAAAAAAAAAAAGTAAAATTAGAGTTAAAATGCTGTAGTGATTTATACTGTCTAGGTGCTAAGGCTTTCCATTTTGTGAGCATTATTCTTAAAGTTAGAAAGACTAAAGGACTGACACAGTCTAGCTATCTAAATAAGTGCAAATATGAAAAGAAAGGAAAAAAATAGACATTCATCTTTTCTAAATGAGGAACTGACACAAACATAAGACATCTAAATTTCAGAGATTTAAAGAGTAGACCTACATCACACATAATTGCCTAGAATCCTGTGGGAATCTGCTTCGAACTAAAGGGCTTCAATTTTCAGCTCTTTAGCTCATAAGATTGCAGTCTCCATTTCAGTTCGTAACCTTCCTCCTACACGCCCCCCCCCATACCACTGTAACTACCTCTTACCCTCATACTCCAAAGTATACTCAATATTCATCTTTTGCACTGGCAGGTTATGAAAACATTGCTATGGCTATAATGTAAGTTTGAAAGAGGTGGTTGCAATGAAGGTTTGAACTGTGTTTTCTTTTTCCTTGTTCATTTTACACACCTTGCTTCATAATTTTTAGTTTATAATCTTATACAAGGAACAAACAGAACTTAGTAGACATCATTACTAAAGTAGTCATTAAGAGAGCCATAAACATTTCACAATAATGCACTTGTACACAGCTTTAAAAGTCAATTAGCTCTGCGACATCTGCAACTGATCAAAACATGCTCCAATCTAACATGATTACTATAATAAATCAGAGCAACAAGATTGAGACACTCCTGTGGAAACTATGCAGTTACTTTCGAAAAAGCTTTTGGAGAGAGCATTTGTTTCACTGAAGAAGATGGCAAGAAGATATTAATTCAGAAAAATTCACATTTTGTCTCTTCATTACTGGTCACTAAGAAAATATTATTCCTTTTTTTTTTTTTTTCCCCTTTCTCCTTTGTTTTTTATCATTGTCCTTGAAGGTAACTTTTACTGCTAGGGTTGATAGGTGCCATCAGCCACAGGCCACACAACTAAACTGTTGTACATGTAAGCCTGTACCCAGCATCCTCAGTGGAATATTCCTCTTACAGTCAAGGAGAGAAGTAGGCACTTCTAGGGTGTAATTCATCTTGTCTTAGTGAAGAAACATAAACCAGATCAAATGAATTACATCAGAAATGCTAACTTTTCTTCTTTCATGCGAAAGGAAATTCTTGGTGACTGCGCAAGGTATAAATAATTCCACTACAGACATCTGAACCTATATATAATGAATTTAGAAATGCTCTTTGACGTTATGTAGGATTTGATTGTAGTGGACTGTTAGAACGTATATGCCATGCTCAAAATCATCTGTAAACAACTTGTATGATTTATCTCATAGTGCTTATGATAGGCATAGTACTACACATGTCTTAAAAACATAGAATGGTTTGGGTTG
>NW_010259736.1:0-20826 GCF_000690775.1 Eurypyga helias
GGGGTGGGGGGAGGGGGAGGGGAGCCGGGAAGAGTAGGAAGGAGGTGCAGGGAGCAGCAGAAAGCTCTTTTTCTCCATGACAAGCCACCCAGAGAATATCTCTGTGTGTTTCACTTGGTTATGTATTTTGCATTATGATATCTGACACATCAGAAAACATGAAAGGCATTTGCGAGCCTAAGACAAAAAGTGAAATGGTGCTTGAAAATGACTCTTTGTGAAGGCTTATTTTTATTTTGTTACACATGAGACTAGTCAAGCGGACAGGTTTATTTTAACTCTGTAACAAAATTTAGTGACTGGAGACAAACAATTGTCTGCTATTATCATTCCTGCCGCCAAAATTCATTAGGTTCAGGAACATCAGCTAAATCATATGCTAGAAGAGAACACGCAGCTACTACCTATGCCATTTCTGGAGAAACGACCCTATAGTCAACATAGTTTCCACGTACATCTAAGAGGCTACATGGCCTATTAAAAAGCAAAATACCACAAACTGTAGTCTTCCTACAATATATTGTAGGCAGTCCTTTTCTGCAGCTGCACATTTCTCTTTGCAGAGAAAGACCTTGCTGTCTGTCATGAACCTTGTATCCGGCTTAGCTTTTTAAGGTCTGTACTTCATCAAACAGTAAATGCGTTCGCTAATACGCCGGTGGTTGGTTGCCAGCCCGAGAGAAGCAGGAGGCTGTCTGGGAACAGTACTTAGAGTTAAAGGTGCCCTTTTAATGTGTGTTAAACTAATTTTTTTTCTTCTGAGATCTCGGCTGTGGAGAAAGGAGGCTTGCTGGAAAAGTCAGCCTGGCCTCAGCCAAATAACCTGCTTTAGAAACGCAGGCCCAGATCCCTGGGATGTGTCTGAACCATGAAATGAATTTGAGTAAAAGAAAGTTGTTTAACACATTTGCCGTCTTCTGTTCTCTGAAGTAGTCAGGGTCTCGTTTGGCTAATGGTAGCTGGAAAACACAGATAGCTCTGAATGGTATTGATTCCTTATGTGGTTGGGTTTTTTCCAGACATTCAGTTACAGCAGCATTCCATCTTCTTTGCATGAGAGACATGCAAAGCAACAGCAGCGTAATTTGGATTCCAGAATATGGAACAGATCAAAAAAACATGGAGAGTAGGGGTGCATGCATGTTTGTGGTGTCTGAGTTCTAGGGAGCTGGTGGACTTGCTGAGCTGGAATCTGTTGGAGTAGGGTATTTTGAAGTCCAGTGGACTTCTTTTAATCCATGTGTAGTGAATATATAAAAGTAAGCAGTTAAAAGAAGCCCTGTTTGCATGGTGGCTAAAGAAGATAAAGGAGACAGGTAATCTGGAATTAGGTTGGCGGTTCTAAGAGCTGAGTGATGTCAGCTCCTGCAAGCCCAGAGAAGAATCAAACAGATGTGCCCAAAGCGTGAGTCGGACACCTTAAGGAATGGGGCCAGGTTGTGGGTCCACCAGCTGCCTACAGAGATGTGCCTGAAAATGCCCAGATAGTCAGTAAGAGTGACAATAATGCCTGCTGGAGCAAGCAGTGAGCTGATGTCACAGGTTATGATGGTGATGGTGGTAGACTGTGGGGTGATATCCAACTGGAGTCACTCATCAAGCTGGCACCGCACACGGCAGTGTCTGACACTGAACCCTATGCAAGATAACCTCCTGCTTGTATCTAAGTAGCTGTGTGGAGGTCAAATGGACACACAGAAAGGGAGCCAGCAACTGAGGTAAATGAAGAAATGAAACACACTAAATCCATGTATGGGTTGGTCTCTGAAGCTAGGAACCTAAGGAGTAATAAAAATGAAGAAGCAGTGGTCAACTTTCAGGTCAGGAGATGTTGACAAAAAAACTGATTTACCCTAACAACCATAACAATATCATGGCAGGGTTGGATTTATTCCTCCATGAAGTCTTCAGTTTTAGTTATTTATATATGTATGCACACACTTACATGTAAATTTATATATTTGTATGTACATTTGAATTGCACATAGGACAAAGAGACATTAAAATAATCATTCAATCAATCAAAAATTAAAAAGGGCTTTCAGACTCTCACCAGTAATCTTGCACACTCAAAGAATACACAGGACACCAAGCTTTATGAACTGCCTCTGGGAGTACATCTACACTGCATGACTGATGCTTCATGCTTATGGCTAAGAATAGTTTAAAAAAATTAGTGTAAAAATTATACACCCATTTCCATCACTCTATAGATTACAACAAATACTCTGTATTTGCCAGCAATGAAGGCTGTAGAACAGCTATTAGCAGATGCTGACTGTATAATGATGACCACTGTAAGTGGATGCTTATTTAAGGGACGTTTTCAGGAAACGGCTTGCTCTCAGGAACAGTCTATAAGTGAAAATGCACTTTGCAAGATTTTTACATCTTGCTGGCTTGCCTTTTGCCATTTTACAGCAAAGGAAATGTTAATGTGTAATAGAATTAGCATTTAGGAGAAGCCTAGAATACTGTTCTTTATAATATAGCCCAGTACTTATTATTCAAGACAAGTCTTCTCACCGTGCAATTTAAGCCCCCCAAAATTACCCATCATTACACAGACAGTGCATTTAACATTCTGAAGCTAATCATACAACAACCTACCCTTTCAGAGGAGATACAAAACCTCACTTGGGTTTTAAGTTCTGATTACAAAATGAGGTTCCAATTGAGAATTTCAGCTATAAACCAAATGACCTTCAGTGACTGGAAAACCTGGTGACTAATCTAAATAGATTTCCAGGCAGGGGGAAAAAAACACCACCCAGCTCTTGTTTCTAGTCCTCTGCATTATTAGGGGAATGGCAAAGACAAGCAGAACGTGAAAAAAATCATGACTCCAGTGACCTTCATGTCGTTGTCCCAGAAAGGTCAAGAGTAATCAGCAAAACTTTAACTAGAGTTCAGATTCAGCTTTGTTGTCCTTAGAGGCTGGTAAAATTAAATGATCTGTTCTTGTGCTTTGTAAACAGCCACAGTAATTGGTGATGCTTTTCAGCATTGGCTATGAAGATGAAATTCATAGAGAGACAGTATTTTACATGGTATACAACAGTCTACAACCAAATCCTGATTTCTGTTTACAGTGCTGGAAATTCACAATCACATTTCTTAAAATGCGATCACACCAGGATATGAGCACATACCAGAATATCTAGCATGTGATTAGCATCTAAGGCAAAACACCTATTGTCAGTATCTGAAAAAATTCCTATGAGACTGAAAGGCATCAGACAGTCATGATCTACAAGAATAACACGTGAAAAAAAAGAAATAACCAAACCACAACAGTGGGTAATCGAGGATAGATCTCATAGGTGCTTTCTGACCTTGGCCTGGAGTGCTTTGGCCCTTCCCTCCTTTTGCATGTCACAAGGAATTTTATTTGTGTATTGAATATCCACTCTCTGTAGAGCTATAGGAATCACCATGTTGGATCGAACCACAGCAGTCCATGTTTTCCATCATCATACCATTAGTGACCAGAAGCTTAGAGAAAGTGCAAGGACCTAAGGAAAGAATATACCTACATTCTCAGGAAAATTTTTCTCCTTGCTCTTGATGATCAGGAACCGCCTTATGCCTTACAATGTAGGAAGGTATATCCTCTCCCATAGGACTTTAAGAAATCTTCTTTTTATGCCTTGGGAATTTGCTCTTGTCCACATCAATGTTTAGTCAGATTTTGAATCCAGTTGAATGGCTGACATAAATTATGGCTTCAGGAAACAAGGTCAACAAACTAATTTTGAGTGTAGGGATCATGTGATCATCATCTTTTTCTACATATTTTTATTTTGTTCAGCATTTTGCATACTTACCCCCATCCCCAGTTCTGATTCAAAGACATCCTGTATTTTGTGTGCTGTCTTCTCTTCAGTCTGTCTTCATGAGAAAGGTCCAAAGCCCTGGCAGTTCTGCATTTCCCATTTGTGTACTTCCTCTGACTGTTGTTGGCTTCTGAGGAGGAGAAGCCAGAAGCATGAAAGTCTGTAAGTATGAAAGTCTGTAATTGATTTACAGATATTTACAGATAGCGGCATGTACCATTTTCCACAGTCTTCTTGAATTTTGTAGGAAATATTATAAATGAAAAGTTCTAAAATTACTTTATATTAAGTAAAGGAGCATTGAATGCTCTCTCCTCCAACAACAACCTAAAAATAATGGCACTTACCTTGACCTTTGAAAGGCTCCTTCCTTCTTATGCATTCAGATACTGAGTTGCATTTCCTGTGTCTTGAAACGTAATAAGACTGGACATCCTGTGCTGCATAGCATCGGTAAAATTGCAGCTGTCAATACGGGACACCTGCAACGTCCAGTTTTAGAGCTGTTAAAACAGTGACCAGCATTTCTGAAAAATCAAAGTCTGGGAGGAGTGGAGGATTTTGGTCCAGGATTCAAGATAAATACCTGCAGACTCTGCTTCAAGTCATGCTGACTTCAGTGAGTACATATGAAGTAAAATGCCATTTATCATGAATAAAGGTGACAAAATCAATCTTTTGGGCATGTTTTAATGCTCTTAGTGTCTGCACATGCTACAGGCACATTCAGTAATGGGGCCTTCCCAAGCAGAATGTTTTTATGTTTGAAAATGGGAAAAGAGTTTCAGCTTTCCCTTGCCTGTATCTCCCTCGGAGGAGACAGTGTGAGAACATATCAAATGCAGCATGGTATAAGTGTGAGTAACCAGCAAGGGACAGGGGCAGAAATACCTCACCGTAGCCTTCCAATTGTCACTCTGTGTCCTGGAGGTGCTGCAAGCGGTATGGGATCAATGGTACGTTGGCCATGTTGGCTCAGAGATGGCCACTGCAATACAAATACAGCCTTCTTCCAACACATTGTCCAGAATTACTTTGGATTTTAACTAGTATGTACTGTGATACAAAGATAATAACCAACTTCACTGTAGTTATAAGTATCAATATGGTATAAACCATAAAAAAAATGAGATACAGTTTCATTAAAACCACTTACAGTGACACATGTAAACAAATCATAAGGTCTATAATAAAAAAAAATAAAACTTAAAGTAAGGAAAAGAATAAGATTCATTATTACTTGAAATGGTATTTCCTTTAAAATGCCAGGAAAAAGTTGTTAATATCTTGCCAAAGAGAGACAGACAGGAATGTTCCTAGTAATGAGATCACGGATTTTATCTGCCCTCTTTTGCTTCCTCAATTTAGGAAGAAATCTAATATTATTTTGCATTTACAATTGCATGCTGGCTTTTCCCGATGCATTATCCTATACTGAAAGTAGGTTTATGATAAAATTAAAATATTCACAGAGAAATAAAAGATGCTCATATCCTTATGGTGGCTTTAATTCTAATGAGGCTAACCATGCATTTCTTACAGTTGTTAATGAGAGTTATCAACGCTAAATAATTTTGTAGTCACTGAAGATCACACTCTCTACTACTCTCTAGGAAACAAAAAGAAATGTAGTCTCACCGGATTTAAGTATATTTAGTGAAAATCAGGATATAATTACATTACACGATTTAATGATTTAAAACCCACTGTAGAACAGAAACTTCGGAGCTGGATAATGGCTTCATTCCAGTATTTTATCCTTCTCCTGTCTCCAGGCATAAGCCACTGCAGAAACTAGAAATCATTACAACAGGACAAAAGATCACCATTAAAAAGTTATTAGAAGGGGCAGGAACATCAGGAACCTACTGGTGTTCTGTTTTTAAAAACAAATGACCCATTAATTCACAAAAACAACGCCATTACTGCAGTAACAAACTTAGTTTAGGCAAATGTACCTATCAACATTATTCAAGCTCAAATTTGATTTAGTTTGGAAAAGGGTAATGGCAACCTATTAGACCATGCAGACCTTAATAATACATTTGAGAAAGTGTGCTGAGAGAGTGACATGATCATCAACAGAGAAACCAAGAGCACAGGCTGCAGAATAAGGGAGAATTTGTATCTGAAATCATACTAGAGAAGGCAGAATGAGAAATAGACAGGAGGACCATGTACGTAACTATAAGTCAGCGAGAATAATCTTATTAATGACTGTTTCCCTAACTTTATTCTATTTTTACTGAATCTGATTTCTATTCAAGTTCAATTAATAATAATGAGCCTAAAATTAATTTGCATTATGATTTACAATGGATGCTTTGATCATGTATGTAGCTGGAACTATAATGCAAACATTACCATATTATGCAAATTGCATTTTCAGCAACAGCTACAACTGTATATCATTTCTCCATGGCACCGGTTTATACATTCTGTGCATTGCTTCTCTGTGTACAGTCCTGCAGACTGCCAGAAACTGGGAGAATGCGGGGAGACACGACCAGGAGAAATACTGCTACAGGTGCGCCCTTTTCTTATGTTCTCTCTCCAAGCACCCAGCGTTGGCGTCAGACAGGGGAGACGTCTGGTCTCCTCTGTCTTAACACAGGTGGCTTTTTCTGTGTCCTTTATGACCCTGCTATTACCTTGGCTAAATTACTGCATTGACCCCATGCAGCAATGAGCTTTTTCTAGGACCCTTCCTTTTGGGACTGGCGTCAAAGCAGGCAAATAAACATGCACAAAAAGCCCAAATGCTACTTTGGGGCTTTCTGTGCTTAACAGAAGAGTATCTCCTGTAGGACTTCTAACTGTTTACAGCATAAATCAGATGAGAATCTGACCTAAAAAGGAAGTAGTGCCAGTACCATGACGTGCATAAATATCTGATTTTTAGGTTAAATTTATGTATTCATGACACTAAGCATGCTGGGAGAAATGTTGCACATCAGTGGTTAATGGAACCACTCACCACTGTCTCAGCTGACTGTACTTTTTGCCAGTGGCCAAATTTTGTATTTCAGTGAGCAAGCTCAAAAGTATTAGTAGTTTACACTTTATGGTACTTCTATTTTGTGAAATACTGCCTTGCTTTACAAGCTGATACAGAAACCATATAATGATTGTTTAACCTACTAAAGCGCTGAAGCTTTGTGGTGAAACACAGGAAGAATTTAGTGGCCTACAACAACACAGCTGTTTCGGAGAGGAAATGAAGACTATAGTACTCATTTGAAACAAAATGGGAATGCTGGAAGGAAGAATGTAATTTTTAGACCTGGCATTTGGCCAGGTCATCAGAGTTAACACACTTTACAGACATAATTACTGCAGTGGGATCTTTAATGACCACAAGTGGTCAGAACTTCGCTTTAACATGTTATCCAAAAGATGCACTTGGGTCACACCTTGCCTTTTCTCATTATGCTGACTCATGGGCTGACAAACAGATGAGAAGATCTTCATTCATTTATTTACCTTCCTTTTAGCTAGAGCCCTAGGTACCTCTCAAAAATAAACCAAACAGCCAAACACTATCAAAATAAAATTTCAAACAGTTTCCAATCTCATGAAAAGTTTGCATGAAAACCTATCCCTCCAGCCAAGCTAAGGATCATGTAACTTCAGATTCCTCCTCCCACGGATAAATTACTTCAGAGTCTCCCTACGGGCTTGAGCCTGCCTTCCAAAGAGGTGATGGTGAAATTCCTCTGGTGAGGTCACTAGGCCCTCAGAAGATGATTCATTTGGGCATTTTACTGTGCTTAATCTGTTTGACAGTAGATCAGAGCAGTGCCTGAGGAAAGGGAAGAGGAGGAGTGGAACCACCCTTTTTTGTTGCCAGCAAGCCATTTGGTTGGATCATCCTGTCTTTTGAAACCTTCTCCCTAAAAACTGGGTCTATTTTCACTACCACTTACATTCCCAGGATACAATGGGATGTGATGCGTCCAGTGTCTTTCAGGTGAAGGAATCTAGCTTGGTGCTATGGTGAATGACTAGCATTAGGTGTTGCCAGAATGAGGTACTCTTTGGGATCTTCAGCAAAGTGTTAACCTGATTAAACACCAAAAAATTGATACAAGAGCATATTAATATTGTCAACAAAGTGCAGTTCTTAGTCACTCAAACTCAGATGTCAGATATTTGTTGCTCAGTATGCAATTAAAGATGATCTGATCACCCTCCAAGCAGAGAACTGACAAAATATGTGGTGAGGAAATATCTTTGGTTTATCCTCTGCATATATGCAGATGCTGATACTGATAAGAGTGAAGAATCATTTTAGTTCTGCATAGATAAAAAGATTGCTTTTGGCAGAATAGATTAATGTACTTGTCTATACAAGCATAGAGGGAGAATTAAGAAGGGGAATAGATTAGTATTCTGCTGCATTAGAAAAAATCAAATATGATTTTTGGATTGGCAACTGGACTAATAATAATCACTGTAATAAACCAGGGGCTTTATATCTCTGATATGCAGTACTAGCTAAAAGATAGTTGCTTCTTAGGAATAATGAGCCAGATTCTTCATCATTCATCACCTTGTGTAATTACAGTGATGAGTTCAAAGTAAATCCATTATGCCACCAAATCAGATATTTTTCCTTCCATGTTATGTTTGTCTTGCATGGGCATAATGACTGCTCACAGTGTAGACGATGAAGAATCAGGCTTAGTATATTTATTTTCTATGTGAGAAAAAGAAAACATAAGAGATCTAATGGACAAGCACAGTAACTTGGACATGATTTGTTATTTAAAGGTTAGGTACCTACTTAAATGTTGCTGTAGCCAAACTTGTGCTTAGCAAACCCAAGGAAGAAATGGATTAAAAAAAGCAATCTGGCTTAACACCATATAATACTTTTTCTTCTTTCATGATTTATTAGCAGTTGTGTTAGTAGAAGCAGGCACAGCAGTACTGAATAATACTAGGACAAGTATACTGCAACCAGCTTAGTAATTTAAAACTCAAAACATCTGCTCAAGGAGCATCTCAAATCTGAGATTTTTTTTGTTAGGCCAAAATGTTTTTAGCTTAAATTTTTTTCTAAAGTACTGTGATTCTTCATAGCTGAAGTGAGGATAATCAAGGTAAATTATGAAAATAACCTAGTTATGTGGTAAAGGTCAATAGAAAGTCTTGTTAAGGTCTGGTTCTTATGAAGATATCCTGTCTGTATTGTCAGAATGGATTAACTTTATAACACAATATAGCCTGTCACTTGGAAGAAAAATAGGTGTTAACACAAAGATACGTGCCACAATTAAAATCAGGTTTCGGCTTAGACTGTGAAAGCAAGAAAATATCACAACACCATTAGCTCTCCTCTTTATTTGTATTTTTCTAACAAAGGTCACAAGAAGGTGCTGGTCTACACAGATATATAATTTTTTTTTTGTTGTTAGCATCTGGGCCAGGTTTTTACTCTTGAGAATAATAATTGTTAGATTTATAACTCTAATTCTTTTAGGGAAAATTTTCTTTCTAATTGTTGTCATATGAACTACATTCAGCTTTAGAAGTAATGTGGCTCCCAGCACCTTACACACTAGCACTGAACTGGGAAGGAGCGTGAAGGAATTGCCTACATGCTTCTGTAATCATCTGTTTTCCAGGATTACTGACTGTGTAAATAAAACAAGTTACTCTACAAACATGAACAGTCTTGGGCTCACTCATTTGTCTTCCAGTCCAAAATTGTACAATGGGAACCTCCTCTCAGGGAAGTAACAACAAAGATTTAGTTATTTCCCACAACATATTATATGTTGAGCATGTAAATACATGAAGAATGGCTGAGTTTGTTAGAGCCTGAAAATTTCCAGGGAGCTTCACTGCTACTGTGTCAGCAACAGTACAAGTAAAGCCAGGGCAGAGACCCCAGTCTCAAAAATCCTTTTAAATATTCTTACAATGTCAAGTCCCACCAGTAGTTAGGCCAACATTTACCAACGATGTTTCAAAGAAACTTGATATGGGAATAAAAAAACCTTTTGCATATCAAAATACCCACAGACCTTGAACTGAACGAAAGAAAAGCTGGGAAAGAATGCTAGCTCAACTTAAGGCCATACTGTGAGGGACTTTGATGTCCTCATGTTTGTGAGGGCTTGTACCTTCAGTGATTTGAATCCTTGAAAAAGCATACCTGTGTCTGAAGTGATCCAAGACATAAATCTGGCAGGACAAAATATGGAGTGTAGTATAACCCCAAATAACCTCTATATAAATTAGAAAGTAGAAGCTATCTGAGCCATTTGGTTTAAAATCCTTCCAATGTGTTTTCAGCTGTCAGTACTTAGAAACAATTTGCTGTTGGAAATACCAAGTATGGAATTCTGTATACATGGTACGGTTTTCTGTGTTACTAGCCACTTCCCAGGGACTACCTGAAATTTTAACAGTCTCAAAAGCATCCTAAATGCATCTTCATACTAGCCCAGAAGCCTAAAAAAAAAAAAAATCAACATTTCATCCTGCCTCCATCAGTGAAGAAGCCAGTACAAATCATAGCAATGGTGCCTAAGCTAGTGAGAAGCCTGACCAGTGTGTCAGGCTGGGGTTTAATGTTGACAAGGACTGTCACAAAGCAAAATGCAGCCTCGCTTTTCTGACTGCTTAACTTAAAAAAATCCGTGAAAACTATTAGAGGTCTGATTTGCAATATCTAGCACTTCTGTAATTTTCCAGTGACATAAAACCAGATAGTACCAGCTGAAATATATTAGCAGCTTCAGTAATTAGTAGGCATAACCATTTCTTGTCAGTTCTACAGGCCATATCCTCAGCTGGCGTAAATCAATAACACTCCAGCACTGGAACTGTATTACTTTACACACCTTGAAATAGTTATGCATACTAATTATTACCTTACCCATTACTGCTGTTGTCAACTCAGACACGTGATTTACACCACATAAGTTTGTTCCATATATTTAGAAGTTTCTTCACATTCCTCAAAGGATCTGTAGTGTTGAACAAACTTTCCAAATAAGCCAGGCACACGCTCTCCATTATCTATCAAATAGATGTTCGATAAAGTGACACCATTATACATAAATCATGACTGCAATTATTAAATCAAGCTGAGTTTGTATTGCTTTTCTTTCACTGTGGGGTAGAATTAACCATGCAAACACATGAGAACAGGCACATGGAGATTGTTGGAGCTGGAAGAAGGAGTTAAAAGCCCCACCCAAGCTCTCACAACCTAACCTTTGGAGCATGCAGCTGATAATTCAAAACAGAACATTATGCCCTGGAGGAGATACATCTGGAGGTCAGCTCAGTCAGATACCATGGAACTGTTCCAACAAAGCAATCAAATATCCAGCAAAACCTATATTAAAAAAAAAAAAAATCACATCTTTGTGTATAGACATCCAACCTAAGCTAGATAAAGATAGGGAAGCCTGATTTCATTTTCCTATCCCTGTCAGGCAACTGAAGTGCTGAGTTTTCCCTTCACAAACACAACGTGAGGTTTTTAACTGAAGCTTATTAAGGCTTAGTTTGTCTAACCCAAGCATAATAAATTCATGTGTCAAGATCGCAGTTGATTGTTCATCAGAGGAAAATGAGACAAGATAATCCACTTTGCTGAAAACGTAATGCTTTTGGAATGTTACAAACTACTGCAAATGTTTAACTCCTGATGCCTCATCCGTGGTTATATAACAAAACACCCATTCAGGGGCTGATTCTTATCTCTTGCTTGCGTAAGGCCATGTCTAGACAAGGATTTGAAGGTGTGTTGTTTGAAAGTGTTAGCAGAGTGGTCTAGCTGGCAGATCTTTCACCCATGGGGAAAGGGTGAAGCGTGGGACCCCTTCCTGCAATTTTTGGCTCAATTAATTTAGTGGCTGACAGTGATTTGTCCACACTGGAGTGAGAATGTGACTTCAGAGGGGTGAGGGAGGAAAGGCCCAGTCCTAGTCTAGAGCATTCAAAGGATCTAAGGCTTTACATACTGAGAGATTTTCAGCATTATTTCAAGTATATCCACCTGCATGCCACATATGTGATATGCATAGGTGTCTCACATATGATGAGATGGTACTTTGTCTTTGTGAAGCCTGTGATACAGATAGAGAATGACTTCCCAGTGATGGTCGACCCTTTGACAGCATCCCCTTTACAGGAAAATGGTTCCAATGTGGATTTCCTGTTCCACCTCAGCTACCTGGATATAATATTTTTATCTCTTTATTACCCCCATTTCCAACCAACGACCCATTCCTACTATACATACACCTCCAGTTTCTGGGAGAAGCATTCAGTGGAAGAGCAGGAAGATTTACACTAGGCAGAGCTCTGTAACATGCCACCTGCATGTTATGAAGCCATTACATTCAATTTCCTTTAAAGCACTGCCTTGAATTTACAATCTTTGGTTCATCCATCTCTGATTCTCCCCTTTACATTTTAGCAGCAGCACATGGCAATAGAGAGAATCCTTATAGAGCCCCACCTCAAGCCCATCTGTGGCTTGGTCTATGCAATGTTGTTACTTTCACGAGCAAGTTCTAAGAGCAACAACATTTTTAACACTTACATGAGTTCCATGTGTTCCCTTTTCTTCTTTTTTTTTTTTTCCTAAGGAGACCTAACTATTTCAAAATTACTTTAGTAGACTACTTTATGGTTACTTTAAGTTCAGTATGTTCCTCTGAGGATTCATGCAAAAGAATTGTTTTATTTATTGCTAATATTCTAATGTAGGTTTAAAATTTGTAAAGACACATTTCCAGTAGGTGAAAGGAAAAAAATTGTGCCTTTGTAAACATGCAGGGTTTGGTTTGTTGGGGGTTTTTGGGGTTTTTTTTGAGTTTTTTGTTTTGGTTTGGTTTTGGTGTTTTAATAATCTCAGTTAGTTATGTTTTCATTTTTATAGAACAAGAAGTAGGGAAAAAAGAACTGGGTGAAGTTTAAACCACATTCTGAGGGAAACCAGGTAAGCAATCAGCTGCTGATGAGAAATGTGAGGAGAAATCCTGTCCCACTGACATCCATGCACAGGTAGTTATTTTACTGGTGCCAGGATTTTACTCCCTGTGTTTTATAAATTAAATACATACAGGTATGTAGATGCACATGCACATGTACTTGCTTTGTGAGGTCAGTTGTGACAGCTCTTTTTCTAATGGAGCTTTCATTCTATATATAGACACTTTAAATCTGGTATGATGACCAGTGGTTTACAGCGCCATTAGGAAGGTTGACACTGTGAAGTAGATACTAAGAAATACAGTCTGCTGGCGTATCTGGAACATATCAGCTCTTGGTAGAAATACATTTTTAATAAAGAGGGGTGATTTAGAGGTTTCTATCTTGATATAGGCCCAAGTTCAGCAAGTTAAGTTCAACCACACATCTGACTTCTAGCCCTTCGGTACACAATAGGGTTTTAATGTTTCAAGTTAGGGGCATGTTTGAGTATGTTACTGAATAGGAACCGGAGTGAAAGCATCGTTCATTTAAGATGAAAATTCCTGATTTAAGTTTTCTTCCTTGAACTCTGGCTCCAATTTGTGAATGCAGTGGGGATGTTCTGGTTTCTGCGTGGAGCCCAGTGGGAACATCAGCAGTTCTGCTTGACTGCTGAGTATCAATAGCGCTCGGGGATTGGAGCTCAGGGTAAACGCTTAGGAGGGGCAACCTTGTCAGTCAGCACTTGAGTACTTTGCTCTGTTCTTGACCAGCCCATGCAATTCTTATTGACCTCAAGGTAAGACAAGTGGGTGGATCATGGAAGTGTACAAACAGCCTTCAGGATAATAATTCAACTCCTCTTCTCTTGCCTTGAAGCAGTATATTTCTACACACAATGAAGGTGCATAAGACAATATTCAATTTAAAAAGGTGTTCAGAATAGGACGTGTTGTATTTAAAGAGAAGAGAGCAGTATGACTTCATAAATAATGCAGTGGCTTGCAGTCATAAGACAAGAACTGGATTTGAAGATAAATGAGGCACAATTCCTGGCCTCTCTGTGGGTTACTCTGTGAGTAAAAGCTCATGAAGTGACAAAAGCAGATGGAGAGGAAGGTACTGCTGCTGAGCCCATACTCTTCCTGATTACAAGGGCTGCTTCTGGCTCACACCACAAACCTTGCCAAAGTGGTGTTAGACTGGGAGTGGGCTGCAGCAGAGGCTTTTCTGTCCTTGCGTTAGTAGGTGGATGTAGGTGGGCTTCCAGGGGAGGCAGCCCTGTGCTCTTGGCAGATGTGCCAGAGTACTCCTGGAGAAGCCAGTCAGTGACCCTGCCTCCCCGGTGAGGGACCTGTCTTCAAGGCATGACACAGCCCTTCCTCTCAACTGGAATTTCAAACTTTCTGACCTTCAGTGTGAGGAAAGGCAGCACATAACAAAAACACTAGGAGACCTTTACACTGAAGATCTCTCATCTCTTTCTCTAACTTATGGAAATACTTAAAGGAAAAAAGTTGCAAGTGTTGTGTTCCTCTTTCTGTTACAGTAGCTGACAAACATTAAAAAGCTAAAAGTGAGTAAGTACTTCAATGTAGTGTAGCACTCTTTACAAAAATACCACCTCAAATCTGATCCTGCCTGTTGCAGTTATCAGGTATGCTCCACATCTCATACTGGCCATTGGTCTACACTGTCCATGTCCCTGATCTGTCTATTGACATGTCGACAGGTAGGACAGATGGAAAATATGAAGAAAAAAAATCTTACCTCAAATAACAACTCAGTCCATTATGTTACTGCTAAAATATTTATAAGAGAAATTTAATGTGCTTTTCTAAATAATAACATTAAAGAATTCATGTGTAATTAAATGTGATATATAAATCATGCTGTTTGCTAGAGTTATTGACTGCACTGTTCTCATTCTGCCAACCTTAATATAAAATTAATTGTTAATTTTCAAGCCAGTAGCTTTTTCACCAGTGCATATGCTGGTTGTTTAGGTCTGAGTCAGTGAGATATTAATACCACAACATACATTTCTTCTTATATTGTCATAAAGATGTTCTATGCAAAATGTAACCCCCTCTTAATCAAATCACCTGTGTTTTTGAGGTCCATCATGGACAAAGTTGAATACTCAGAAGTTTTTTACCAGGCTTGGAGTCAATATAAATTGTCTATTTTCATTATACTTATTTGTCTTGGCAGTCAGGGGCCCAAAACGTCAGCAGGCACAGGCAGAGCTCACATGGCTGTGCAACTTGCATCTGTGGTAGGTGTAGCCCTTGTCTATATATTTCCTCCTTGAATAAACTGTTGTGGATTGAGAATACTAAACATAATCCAAGTTATTCTCGGGACTAGTACTTGCACAAGGTTTATCCAGTATTAACAGTTATTTGACCTTCCTGGGCACAGCAAGAAGAAAATGCTCGTATGCAAACGTTTTAAATATTAAATGAACTGCGCACAAAACTTTTCTTGTGTGAAGGACCAATAATACTGGACCTCACTTGAAATCTAGGTCACTTCGACCTTGTGTGAATGAAATCTTGCATTTCACCAATTTTTCACGTGCTTGTTCCGTCTTCAACAAAACCTCAGAATCAAATAAGCACCAGCTTCAATGTAGAGGATGATTAACTTCAGGAGTTCTTGGCTTCTTCTTCAAGGTTAACGTGACCTTGAATGGCAGAAGAATATTATGGATTTATATTGTTGAATCTTATGTGGAGTGTTGTTATAAGAAGTTCACTTGAAAACGTTATTTTAAAGCCTTAACAAACAGGCATTTCTCTTTTACTTCTGTGTTGAGGTTATTAGTCCATCTACAAACTGGAAATAATCAGTCGGTTGGCTCTCTTCTACCATAGGGATACTCAGCCAAATTCATGCACATATTTCCCGTTTGCTTCAGTAAGAGTTTTATCGATGGCAGTGCTATAAATTCTGCCTTTACCTTCTCTCTAATTGGCACCAACATCAAATGCTAAAGGATGTCCTTGGAAAATCAAGAGGCCAGGAAGCAAAAATATGCAGCTAAACTCAGTTCTCCATTGTACATATGGCTATCTACTAATTCCTGTCAGCTTATTCCACACCAGGGCTTTGTTATTCCCTTGTTAAAGTCAACAGTAAAAACATGCTAACATAAATGGGGCAAAATTAGACATATAAGTGAAAGTGAAGTCAAATCTTGTCTGAAGAATTCCCACTTAGGACTTACAGCCTGACACAGTGGTCACTGAAGCATTTCTAAAGGTCATTGTCTGATATGATCTTTTCATAATTGTTAGTGGAATGAAGGCATCTTTATTCTGCTCTGCTTACTGGCAATGCTTATATAAAAAGTGGATTATTCACAGCTCCTTTCCTTTTGAAAATGGGCATTATTTTTTTATGGAGAAATAAAGCGTAGCCAGTGTGAATCAAACTGAAAACAATCATTTGAGGTTTATATGCTATCCAAACAGTGCCACTTATATTTTCCAGTTGTAATTGGTATAGAAGATCTGTCTAATTTGAAGAGCAGTGCCATCAGTTTAGTAAAAAAAGTCTGAGAAGTTAAATTCTATTGATAATGGAAGAATAGGAGTGATTCCAAGTCATGGTAATGCCCTTAATTATGTGTCAATGGCCATTCTAGTCATATGGTGTATACTTAGAGCTCTACCTTGAGAAAAGACATTCTCATTGCATTGCTGCTCTAGGAAAACATGCTTCTTGCTATTGCTGCATGTACTTACAATGTCCCTCCAGCTGAAAAGTGGAAAAGCTGACAGGTTTTTTGGTCCACACCCATTTTTCTAAACTTCTGATAAGAACCTTTGTATTTTTCCTAACCTCATTTGTACACTGGTGAATTCCTCATTACAGTGAAAGTGAAAATGCACTTTCTCAAGCTGACATGAAGAAAACAACCTCTTTGACCTGGACATATCAGAATGTTTGACACTGTTAATAGTCTGTCAGCATTGTTATGGATGTTGTTGTTGAATATATGTATGTGGTGGTTGATGAGCACTGGCTATTGCTGAAATCCCCATTGTGCACTAAGAAAATCTATCTCAGATAGTCAAGTCTCCTATTAGAATCTGCTACAGGGTGTAAAAACTTCTCCTAAGAAGATAAATACTTATAGTAAGAAGAAAAGGCAAGAAGTAGAAAAGGAACAAATTAAACAAAGGTTTAGAAGGAAGAAGAGACAGATATTGCAGTAGAGAGAAAAAAAATTTAAGCCTAAACAAAATTAATCCAATTGGTCTATAGGGATGCAGGGGAGAGACATGAAACCTCGGCAGTTTGTTTATTCAGACTGGCTAAGTTTCAAGCCAGTGAATAGTTCCAGTGAAGTCAATAACACAACTCACATCTTCATAGTTACACATTTGCATAAGTCCATTGCAGGATTGATTAATCTTGAGTGTTTCAGGAGGTGTTCTAGTGCTCTCAAGATGAATCATTTGAAAATATAACAGATGGGTAGATGGACCAGAAATAGAGAGCTAGATGGAGTTTTGTGTGTCAATAAATTCAATGTAATCGAACTGACTTTTCAAGTAAAATTTGTTCAGATGTTCACACATGTATTACTCGTAATGAATGCATTCACAGTTTCTACGTGGTGGTTACCTTTTAAGAGGGTATTTGAGTAAAATGTGGCTGTTGAAAGGGAGGGTGCTACTAAAGTCACAGGCTGAAAGTTGTTCTTTTATGTTTACTTGCAAATTTCAGATATCAGGCCAGTTCTCAGGAGCAAAGTAACTGTTTTCAGAAGTAGATTGACTGTTTTCAACACATTTGCTTCAAACACTTAAGAACATAAACATTTTGGTTCTGAAAGAATGTTAACATGACTGCAATTTTGAATAGTTTTAGGAAACTATGTTACCCATGTTAGCACACTCATCTCACTATCAGAAGCCTAGTTTCTTCTCAGCCAAAACCGAAAAAAGTTTGGAGGCTGCGACTCTAAGTTTAGTACCTGTAACAGTATGTGTTGGAGGCAGCAGATCTTGATTCCTTCTGTCTAATAGGAACACGTAACTTTCCTGTAACCACTATTTATTTCATTTGCCTGCAAACAATATAAAGATTAATCATTTATGAACAATCCTGCATCGAAGCACCTGCTAGCAGCTTTCGGATTTGAAACCAGAAGGGTTTTTTTAAAAAAGAATATGTGTTCTGATATGGTGCTGGATCCATAAAGATCTGGATCCTTTAGGTGAGTAATTCACATAGTTAGGCTACAGGTTGGCAGCTTCTTTTTTTGTGGCCAGCAGCTGATGCAGCAGAACTGTCTCCATCTTTTTTTGTCTGCCACCCAAGTGATGAAATAAGACACTGTACATGCACATGCTCACATGCAGCTGCCTAGGGATGCTTCTGTTGGCTTTCATGGAATGAAAACCTGAAGGTATAAGTGGATATGGGGCTGGGGCCTAAAGGATTTCTGGGAGCTCTCAGTTATATTGAAAATAATATGTCTTACACAACTTCTCTCTTTTCTCAGAAGTATCAGGTTTAGACCAGAGCTGCCTAAGTGTAAAATAATCTTTATAGACTACTACCACGGCTGTGACAGCTCTTTTATTTGTACGTAAAATAGTGACATTCACATCTCCTAAACAGGAAACCCGTGCATCTGATGTCCAGAAAAATGGGAAGCCTACACTCACTTCCCTTGCTGCCCTCTTGAAGGAAGCACCAAACAGCAGCAAATGTGCAATGTCCAAGAACCACTGCTGCTGAGAAGAGACAGCAGCTCCACAGGGGGACAGTGAGCAGGAGGCAGCAGTGGATGTGGCTGGGAAGAGCCTAAGAAAGGGGGCACACAAACACCAAGTTCCAGAGACTTGAGCTCTGGGCCCACTTCACAGACACAAATGCAAATGTGATCATGCCATATCACCCCCATCAGTCCAGTCCTGGTCATGTGGGGACAGACAGACTTCTGCGATGAGGAGACCTCACTCGCAGCATTGATTGCTGTAAGAGGGACAGAGAGCCTCGTCTGTGAACATCATTCATTCTAGCTCTAACGTGTTGCCTCCAGCTGCTTTAACACCCTTGCTTTTGGTTACTGGGGAGGGCTATAATCCAAAATTACACAGCTGAGCACAGAACAACTCTGCAGCAGTAAGTTGGCTTGTTTAAAAGAAACAGAAGAAGCAGCAAAGAGATGGTGCATTAGTGAATAGTACAATGGGCTGCTGATTCTTCCCTGCAGAAACAAAGGTCTCTTTGCAAGAATTCTCTCCTTTAGCATGTGATAGACCTTATGCCCTGAGATCACAATGGCTCACAGACTGCAGCAAAAGAGGAAGCAAGAAATGTCACCATTTCTTTTCCCCATGGAATAAACAACATTTTATTCTACCTTTAACCCTAGGGGGGGAGACATCACCACTTAGCAAACAAATCCATATTAAGTGCACTTGCTGGATTTATTTACAGTATCATTTGTTCCAGAAAATGACACTAATAATATATTGCTGATTTCAGAAAATGGAATTTGACATGAATAAAGGCATTCTGAGACGTGAAGAGCATCATCCTGATTCAGCATGCCTTATTAAGGAATTCCCTGTTTTCATGTCCCAAAAGAGAAGGAAAATGCAATTGTTCTCCCACAATACCCTTTTGGAACTCAAGAGACAAGTCTAATCTGGCACCCTGGCTTTAACTATAGATGACTCCACAGCAAGGAAGAACAAATCTCCTGCACCTTAGCAATATATTTCTGAGACAAGCAAAAGCTCTGCCTCACTGTTCAGAGATTAGTTTGTTTGCAGAAGTAAGGATTCATATGTATATCTTTCATGACTGTACACAGCTGTATAGTTGTTTACTTCTCATATCAAGTAATATTACATGTTAAACAATGAAAAGTGAGATTGTCACATCAAAAATTAAGTAAATATGGGCTTTGTTCAGAGTATCATAAGAAATAATTTCTTTTAATTGCTTCTTCTTCCTGTTTCCAGATATGCCTGCATAACTTCACTTACATGTAATGTGTCAGGCATTTATTGTGGAAATAGAGATGTCCTGCTGGCCAAATCTGTTTTTGTAATGGTAACCCTGCAGGTTGCATGCTACTAGCACAGTTCTTATGCCAAAAAGTCCCTGTATTAAACAGGGGAGGGTAAAAGTCAGTCTTGCCTTGCAGCTGCTTTTAGTGAGCTTTGGCAAAGGTTCACCAGTCTGACCATAAATGTACGGTGTCATTGCTATATAGGAACATTAATCGAAGTTATCTGCCTCATGGTGACCGCAGGACTGCCTTGCATTGTGATTTTGATGGAAACTGCAAACAGGATCACATGTTCCCATTATTTCTTATATTTTTAGTAGAGCATCTGTAAACATTAGTTAGCTTTAGGTTTCTTTGAAGACTTAATTTCAACAGTGAGCATTTCTTCAGCAGAGGGTAAGAAAATGACCCTGATAATACTTCCTCTCCAGAAACTCCTTTTGTAAATAGTACAAGGTGATACCAATTATCTCTCTCTGTTTTGGAAGGTTTGGATTTTTTGTTATTTAAATAATGTCCAGCCACAGTAAAGGTTACTTAAAATGAACAATTAAAAGGAGGTAAAATATACACCAGTGTATGGGGTTTTGTGTATGGTACTTACATAAAAGGCTCTGTGCTTTCCCACTGCAAAATGCAGATAGTACAAAACTGGCATTAGATTTTTTTTTACAGTGAAAGAAAGTCAGTGGTGTTTTTCAGGACTATGGTCTTAACGGTTGAGAAAAATTCTTACTATCTACTGACTAACTTAAATGCTTGAATGTACTTCAGGAAAGCTCCAGTTACCTTCATTGATATATAGGAAGCCAGGGGTCTTGATACAGATAGCTTGAGCAGCACCTTACTTTGATACCTGAAGCAGCTATGTGAAGGCACCTGCCCAGCTGTCACTTTTTTTTAAGTGAGAGGAAGAGGAAAAGTTTCATCAGGAGTTATCTTATAATCACCTCATGTTTCTAAAAAAGCTATGGTAGAATGTCAGGGTCAGCAGGTGGCAGG
>NW_010259736.1:20857-29856 GCF_000690775.1 Eurypyga helias
GAGTATAAATGGACATGGGTTTCAGAATACAGGTAGCTGAAATCCTTAAAGCAGAGATATACTTTTGTGCCATGATCTGAACTCTCAGGTTTCACAAAAGCTATTTTTCTCCTTTTATGGTCTCAGGTGATCAAATACAATATTGTTTTGAAGTTTAGTGTATATCATAGTACTTGTGTGCTTGACACACATATAGAACTCATGTTTCTGAAAATTCCAAGGCTTTCACCACCTGTTCTTTTATTATTGTTGTTGTTATTATTATTAATTTAATCTTGGCATCTCATAAACCAGTTCCTCAGTAACCTTGGTTGTGTACAAACTGATAGTCCTTGACACTAGTGTCTTACATTCTAATTGGATCATTCCTATGTGCTGTGTGAAAAAATAGTATTTATGCTCCAACATCACCATCTTACTTTTAGCTCACCAGTAACATCCTTTTAGGGACACTCCAAAATTATTTTCAAATAATGCTGAACCAGTCAATCCTCTTCAACAGCCATTCTTGCAGCAGAACACAACTTGCATGATGCTAGAAGCCTGCCCTTCTTTCACCAGAATTTGAAAGAAGGTCACACGGTTTAGGCCAAACCCTGCCTCCTTTACACAGGTAGAAACAAACAAAAACCCGTTCAACTTCAAAGTGAGAGCAGAGAAATCCAAGCAAGGAGGGGTTAAGTGATGGGAGACCTGACTGCAGTTGGTGCTTACTGAAACATCTGCTTGAAGAAGGAAAAGAGTAAGCTAAGTGAAATAATGATGCAGACGAGGTTCAGCTTGTACCTTAATCCAGTGAAAGTAGTATTTAGCCTTTATGAATGCAGAAAGGAGAGGTTCTGGAGACCTTCCACAAAGAAACTTACGCCCCTGAAAATAAAATGGAATATGTGTTTGTGTTCTTCAGTATCGACCTCTTCCCATTGCAGATGGCAGAGCCCCACCTGTTTTGTGTTCTGTAACAGAACTCTATTACGTGTAAGGAGAATGGGTCTGTTTTCAAAATTAGATGCATTACCTGGAATAAGAAGCTTTCTGTTCTTTGCGTAGAGAAAGATAATAGACTCTTCTAATGTCCTGTCCCTTGCTGAAGCTACAGTTTAGCAGCACTGTCTGGTTGGGGCTGAACAAAAGGTAGGTTAAGCCTCCCTCAATGCCTCACTGTTCTTGTGCAGAGTCCAAGAATCCGTACTGCTTTCGGATGAGAAGGTTGCAAGCGAGGTGTTGCGATAGAATGGATCTTAACCCTAAACTCTACAACAGAGGATCTGTTGGCCTGTTTTGCCTCCTTTATTATCTTGTTATAACAAGAGTTTATTTCTTAAAGGCTTTTCTGACTGCATTGTCATACTGTTTGTACCTAATTAATCGTCCTGTTTATTCCTAATTAGCTTCATCAACCTTACCATGAATCAGGAATTATTGTTGCATCAGTGTGTGTGGTCCTAATCGTAAAGACAGTACTGTGCTTAGGTATTTGTCTCCACGGCATGTATAATGCTGTATTAAGCATCTCAAAGAAATATATTATTCTTAACAGATTGAAATGGTGGCTCAGGTACCTGGGCCTATCAATGTAACTTTGATAACTTTTTTAAATTAAAAAAAAGGGATAGCTGCTCTTAGCAGTCTCTCTGTTAGCCATGCAATCATTATGCTAATTTAATGCTGGTTAAAAACTATTATTGCCTTAACAGAAGCTGAACTTTGCTGACCAAAAATTGGTATGTTTTCACCTGTAGGACTGAACTGGTTAAGGAAAGAAATAAATGGAAAGATGGATCTAGTGCAAACATTTGTTATAGCCTCAGATGATGCCTTGACTTTTCCTATACCAAAAGATTCCTAACCTTCATAAATAGCAGTGTTTAGCAAATTAAATATTTAATCTTTCAGCTGTGGAAGAACATGGGCATAGTAAGTACAACTCATTCCACTCATACTTGCTCAAAGTTATCTGCTGCAGAGGATTAGCTGCTGTATTCAACAATAACGAATCTCTTGTTTTCAAATAAAGAGGTTAATTGGCTTTGTACAAAATATGCATATATAGCACGTATGACTAATATTGGTTTTGTGAAGGCTCATTGCAAAGGAATATAAAATTGTCTTTTATTAACATTTTTACAATAATCTGTCCTTGACCAATAATTATGCTTACAGAGCCCATGTTAGCATGTCATTACAACTGCTCAACGAGTCATCTGCACCTGCAGTGATTCTGTTGTTAGGCTACAAATGTGTTATCAGTTTTAAGCCTTCAAGCTGGATCTCTCTTTTCTGTTTTCTGTCATTGGTGTCATGGCAGAACTGATGACCTTCCACTTGCTTAGACTGTAAGCAGCTATTAACCAGGTTCAAATTCTCACTGATACCTAAATGTCTGGCATCAGTTTAAGAAAGTGAGGGAGGTCATTATGTATCTATGTAAAATCTAAATAAAGACACACATTATAGATCCACCTGGCAAAGGCGAAACATGCACTTGCAATTTCTATTTAATATTTCATGGTGATACATATGTGATATAATCCTTTTGGCAAAGATTTCAACAGTTTTGACACTGAGATGGTGGCCTCTGCCTATATGTGTTATCTTTCTACCAAACCTCCGGAGGCACATAAAAGCTTCGTTTGACAGAGAGTTGGCTGGCACTGTTCTATATTTGTCTGAAAAGACATCCTAGAATTTGTCCATAGCCAAAAAAAAAGACAACCCATCTATGTTTACAAAGGTGCATCTCTCTCATGCAGATTTAATCATTGATCATGGGTCATTCTGATTCTACATACCCCAGTTGTATTCACATTTCTTAGATCTGTTTCCAGTGTTGGTAACTCAGAGTTTTTGAGAAGTCCTAGTGTAAAAAAATTTTCTGATTCTTATTACTCTATTTTTATTCCTAATTTTAATATTAATTTGGACAATTTTTAGGTTTACCTGATCGATGTACTTTTATGTTTCATCTGACTACTTTACTGGATCTGTGTCTTGGAGGGATACTTAGTAAGTAGCTTAGTGATGCTTTTTAAAAATTTTATTGGTTTTAATTCATTTCAAATAAAGTTAGTTTGCTGATGGTAAATAATGTATATTTTGTCAAGTTTGTCTCCAGTGCCATATGATGAATAGTAATGAAGTGTTAATTTTATTTTCTCTGTAAATAGAAGTATTACTGGAAAAATTTCAAAAAAGTACAAACTCATTTAGACAGTTGAAGAATGAGCAATGTCAGAGTCCTCCAAGCACTGGCTTTGTCACTGGTGATAACCATTCGTTTCTTTCACAGTCTGTGAAACTTTTAGTGCAACCTCCACACATATCATACAAAAGTCACCGGCATTTGTGAGATTTTGTGATAAGCAAATGAGCCAGATCCTCAGAAGATGTAGATTTGTCACAGCTCCATTTATGCTAATGAAGCCATACACCTTACAGCAGCCAAAGCCCTGGCCCATTGCCTCCAGGATGAAGATACTTCATAGTTACTCTATTTTATAGAATTAGCTATTCCAATTTTAATTTGTTGTGTACCTAGATCCATCCCTCCAACTAATGAAAGAGGAAGAAAAGAAGAGAGTAAAAATGTTTAAGTAGTGAATGCTGCAGAGCAGGCAATAATGTTTAATAGTAGCTATGTTCTTCTGGTTCCATCCCAGCTTATGAATGAAGTGTGGATATACATGTTGTTGGAAACATCTGAGTGAAGAGCTCACGCTCTGACTGGGTATGTGGCTGTATTTAAAGGACAACTTAGATTCTATAAACTGAGAGAGGGGGTAGCCAAAAGCAGTTTCTTCAGTCAGTCACAGTGTGCATGGACATGGCTTAAGCACCCTAGTTCTTCCTTCTGGCAAAACTCGAGTTAGGTAGGTTTCTCTCCTGTTTACCTATACTCAGGATCCATGTTGGCTGATTCAAGTGGAAGATTTCTCTCACACCTAAGGCCAGAACTATTTTCACAGCATGAATTTGTTTTTAAAAACATCTTTGAAAAAAACAAACTAGATCCAAGTTTTTCCTCTAAATGTATACTCTACAAAAACGCTGGAGTTCAATGGTACAAGGACTAAAAGACACTAGGTCAATAAAAAATATATCAGCAAGCAACGTAACAAGCTTAGTCTATCCTTTAAAAAAAATCTTTGCTCTTAGGAAGAAGCACATTATTTCTAAATAAATTAGAACCAGAACACAAAAGAGTATTTACTGCTACATAAAAGGAGGAAATGAACTGAAAGGGCAATACGCTGTACTAAGACTATTTGAATATATGCATTTTTAATGACAGTTCTAAACCAGCAACTGTTCAATTAAATGCAATCTGTCACGGTGGGGGAAAAGGAGGCAGTCATGCTAAAGAAAGACATTTCACTGTGAATGGTAACTTATCACTGACTTAAAATGTGTGTGTGTGGTATTTAAATAATGTTAGACAATTACAGAAATTTAAAAATTATGAGCTTGTAAGTGGATTTTCTTTCTATTATTCATTCCTTTTTAGGCTGTCTCAGCATTACAGAACACACATTTTCCTTTATTTGCCCTTTCATTTCTGGAAGAATATTTGTCTTTGTGGAACTTAAGCAATAATGTTATATTTGCTTACAGTTCACCAGTAATTCTCAAGAACACAGCTGAGAGCGACTCCTAAGCTGTCCCAATTCAATGCTGTTCAGATATTTAGGACATAATGGTGTTTTGCCTGTTCAAAACTCCAGCTGCACTGCACACTTGTGTAGTACTATGCTGCACATAGTGTGGTACATTTTATTCACATTTTGTTTTCAGTTTGTACCCACTATATAAACAAGTTTTTTCGCATGCAGAAGTCACGGGCATTTCACAAATGCATACCAATCTAAAAATCAACAAGCAAAGTTTGAAAAAAAAAAAAGTAGCAGAGGACTCTAGAGGTAAAAGATCATGATGTTCCTGAGAGCTAAGGGCATCATGTATCTCAAGGGGGATTGCATTATAGATGCCAAAACTTATAAATGATTGACATGCAATAGAAAATGGAAGCAGGGAATCGAAACCTTTTTGGGGCACATTCTTATAAGTACACAACAGTAAAAACCCATTATATCTACTTATAATTTCTCTGAAATTTGAAATGTGACTATCATTAGCAAAACCAGACAGCTTAATCATATTAGACCAAAACTTGGGGGGGGGGGGGACACATTTAAGCCTTCATATCTCTCAAGTGTCCTGCTTTAACTGGGACATCTTGAACTTTCATAGTCAATCAGAGTTGCAGCAGTCCCCAACCAGCCGGCAAATTCTCACTCTTTATTCTTCCCTTATGCTGGCACCTTCCAGAGGGTAAACAGAGGTCTGATAACACAGGGACACAGAAATGTCAGATGTCACTCTATTTAAATACAAAGGCATTTTAAGGTTGGCTACTTGGGCAGAACTGCTTGCGCATATAAATTGCTATTTTCAGTGGACTAAAAGCAAGAAAAATACTGTTTGGATTAAGATACATGCCATTCAATTACACTTTCACTTTAAAACAACCCTAGCTTCTGTTTTCCATGCTTTGTGCTTGGAAACAATGCTGATTTAACATGCCAAGTCCATTTACTTTTTGTCTAATTTCAGTGATTATTTGTATGAAACTTACTGAGAATTTTTGTCTGACTTTTTTTCATTAGTAAGTGCCTAGTAATAGATATTTGTGCCAAGAAGTGTCTATTTCAATGAAAATTTCTTCAGGAAACATTTGTCAGTTTATGGTGGGGAAGAATATCTGGTCAAGAGTATAAACTGAGCTCAGCGTAACCAGAAGCACAACAGAAAGTGAGGCCTTAGCATTCCCAGGGTTCAGTTCTAAGGTTTCTTGTATTTTAAAAGAGGACCTCCAAGTCCTTGTGGCAGTTTTGAGGTGTTCCTGTTATTTTTCTATGGAATATCACTGGAATACAAAGTAGCAAAATACACACACACACACACACATATAGAGAGAGATTCACAATTTCAAATATTTTCAGGAATAGAAATCCGTTTTACATGCAGCTATAGTTCTGACATGGCTTCTGAATATTTTTAGCGATAAGATTGGCTTGCATGTTCAGTGGAAGCTCCTGGGGTCAAGTACTGTCACCTTCTTTTACTATATGCCTCTTGTCAAAAAGCACTTACAAACCTGGAAATACAACTTCAGTATAACACGAGCAGTAGAAGATGTGAAGTACAAAGCATAATAGCAACAAATAGAAATATAGATATTAATATGGAAACCTAGCCAAGGAACTTTGTCCACTGTTAGTTCAATGAAGATTCATCCTCTGTGAATGTTGCTTGTGACTGATCATATTTCTTTTCCTTTGTTATGTTCCACCATATTGTCACTTTCAACTGCACAAAGAATCTGAGCATCTTTACTTTTTGCCCTCTGTAAATTGGAAGAGCTACAGGAGGTCTGAGGGTGATGAACCAAGTCACAGGCGTTTGGGAAGCGCCTGCCCAGCTCAGTTTGGCTGCAGCATTTGTGCAGTGGTTCACAGGCTGGCGTCCTTTGCAGGCTGCAGAGATAAGTCACCCACTGGCTGCTACTTCTTCCCCTCCAGCCGCAGCAGTAAAACCACACACATTTTCAGGAGAGGTGGTGTTGCTGCCCAGAGGGGATCATGCCTCTTTGTAGGCACCTGCATAGCAGAATGAGACGACAGCATAGTCACTAACCCTGAAGAAGGGTGCCTGCCCTTGTCACAATTTCCAGCCGCCAGGCCCAGTGCACTCAAAGGATGGGGCAGATGAAACAGGGCAGGGAAGAAACAGGGGCACATTTTTACAGTCAAATCCATTCGTGCAGTAGTTTTAAATAATTTTTTTGAAGTCATAGTTTTTGTAGTACTGAAGTCCTGAAAGCAGTTTTTTGATGGCACTGACTGTTTAGTGCATATCTAGGGTAATTCTCGTGCTGAGGATGCTGATCACCACGGGGAAAGCAATAGCCATGACTATAAAAATCGCACCCTAAACACGTTGGTCTCATACGTGCTGGCCTAAAACTCATTAGCTTAGTTTGAAATATACAGTTTCTGTCTCTCAGGAAATAATTCTGCAGCGGATAAATTCTTAAAGCAGTTCAGTTTAGGTGGGGATTTAGAAGGCCTTGTCTAGGCAATGAAGAGAGTGTCCTCTTGACCTGTCTGTAACTCCATCTGTGGAATTGTTTTCTCTGGGTTTTTTTAAGTCTAGACTTCTTCTGCCACTTTTACTTTTTTATTAAATGCTTGTACTTGGCCATTTAATTTCCCTCATATAGTACTTCTCAGTTCAGGATGTAAGGTTATCATTTTTTTTATCTTCAGTGATAAACCAGGCAAGTGTAATATTTGTTGTAGATTATATTGAGCATTTTCTTGCTTATCATTCTATCTGTGCTAAATATACAGTGTAATGATGCATTCTAGTAATTAGCTCAGAGCTATCACAGGTACTTACCTATGTTGTATATATTATTTGTGTCTTATTTTGTCATCTAACAGTAGAAAGCTTGTGTCTTTCCTGATGTCCTTTACTGCTTTTCGTATTGTTGTGAAGTTTGACCCCAAATCAGTCATTGTTTTGTTAACCTAAAGAACAGTACTTATTTATCTTGGCGATTAGGATCTAACTAACTTGATTCTTTCTGCACTTTACCCTTTTAGGTTTCCCACCTTTTTTTCAGAGTTTTTAAGTTAAGTAATACATGAAACCCTAGTAGCAAAAAAGATAATTTTATTTGATCATGCTCTCCTTAGCTGTAGGAAAGCACTGAATATAAGGCTGCATTTTCACTGTGAAGAAAAAAAAAAAAAAAAGAAAAATCAAAAACTTAGTTCTTCTTTTGAATCACATTTTCTCAGATTCCAGTAGCTGGCCAGGAGTATTTCTGAACTGGAAAGACTACATGTTTAAGATAATGTGACACATCCCTAACCATATAGATCATATTGCATGGCTCCACTTGCAGAGGTAAGACTGTGCCACCTACACAAAATACGGTCTATATTCATACAGAAAGTCAATAGAATAGAAGTTAGGATTTATATTTTATCTACAAACCTTGAACTTAGTCATGAATTTAAATGCTTAGATTCACTGAGGACCATTATAAGCAACTACACCATCACCCATCAAATCTTATGAAAAAAGCTGAACTAGGTCCTAATGATCTCCTTCAGATCAATGACTCTCCTTCAAATGTAGTGGATATTAGTAGGCATTTGTCTGCCTTTAAAGAAACCGCATTTGGTAAATCTTCTGGCTGGATTTCTGTGAAAGTCTTAAACAAAAATTTTGTGTGACTGTGGCAGTTCTTCACTCCCTGAACACGATGCTAGCAGCTCTATGTGCCCCACTGAATGCTGACTCTCCTCAGAGAGGGATATCTGTATATCTTTCAGGGGTTTAATTAGCTTCACAACATCTTAGTAAATGAGGTGTTTTGCAGGATGCAGTAACATCAGTCCTCTTAATGACAAGTGCAGGGTAGGGAGTATGGAGTGTTTCAGACAGAAATCCATGATTTTGATAGGTGTTTTTCCTCTTTGTTGGGCTTGAATCGTATCCTCAAAGTATAGTTGGAATGGATTGTTCCTGACCTTTCTTAAAAGCTTGATTGATTTTTCTTTATATAAGCATCATCAGGAATGTGTGTATAGCAAGAAATGGTTATTGCTACTATCTAGTTCCAAAATTGTGATTTGGGATCAATTAGTAGGTCACAAAGAGTTTCTGGAAAGATAGGGCTTAGCACAGCCTAAGAGTGAAGCGTATTGTATGTATTCCTGAGGTGTGACTGCCCTTCTGCTCTCTAGCAATTACTATCCACTTCACCTGGCCTGTGTCAGCTGTGTATGACAGTGGCACTTTCCTTTACTGTACCTGAAACAACTAAGCTTTTTGGATTTAAAAGCCACCTTTTTTGATTATCATTAGCGTAAATCTATCTAGAGGTAATGTGGAATCTTTCTTGCTCTTTAATATTTTATGGCATTCCT
>NW_010259736.1:29887-109180 GCF_000690775.1 Eurypyga helias
AAAGAGCAAATATCCTGCAACTTCTTAGTGCTGTTCACTTGAGAACACAGGACCTGACCAATATGGTAAGATCTGACTTTGTCAATGGATAGGTGAGGATATTGCATTCCAAATTTTCTCTTCCCTTTGAAAGAAAAAAAGGAAGGAGAATATGGGTGTCCTTTTCCCCACCAGTGTGAGATTATTTGTACAACTATGCTGAAAAATATCATTCAGGCCAGTCACATTATTTACAAGATAAAGTAACATTTTCCTGAGTGCTGTAGGAAGAGTAGGCTTTTATTGGCAGCCTGCTATTTATTTCTACAATCCACACAAGAAACAGCTTGGTGGAGAGTGCCTCAGCACTGCGTACAAGGCACACTGCAGAAGAAGCAATATCTACTACTTTCCAGGGGATATGTCACCATTTACAGGATAAAATCATGTGATACGATAATGATCGAGATCATCCGAGACAGTCAGTGTGATGGTGTGATGGATTCTATTCATCTCTTTGAGGTGTTAATCTTCAAATCTAATGGTCACAGTCAAGTTTGGGCGTGTTCTACTCAAGGCTTTATTCAGAGTCTCCCTACAGGAACAAATACAAGTGAGAAAGATGCACGATGGACTTGGTACAGCTTCCCAACTTCTCTGTCCCTTCCCCAGCTGTACACCTTGATTCCACCCTTCAACCGCAAAGCCCTCAGCAAGAAGGAATGCTATTTGGCCAGACAGTAAAGCAGCAATCAGGGAGCACAGTCCTTTTGAAAGGATTTTAAGAATATGGAATTTGCTGCCAAACCCTAGTTTTAATCTATCAGCATTAATATATGCATGCGCTGATGAACAGAATGGTGATCCAGATATGATCATGCACATGGGTGCAAGTGGTGATTAGAAGACACGAATCAGAGAGCAGGAAGGACACTCTTCTGTTTTGTTTTTCTCTCTTATTTTTCGAGTCACACCTGCTGCCAGTGTAATTTCATACAGTATCATCTATGTAAGTGTATCTGTACTGAGTTGCAGTGAGAATTATGTTTTGATTCATGGATTGAAATGGATTGTCTTGATCTTTTGAACAAAAGTTTATTAGAAACCAACAACAAAAATCCTTCTAGTAAATGTCTGTAGCATACAGTGCTTCCATGTCTCATAATGGTGAAATTAACCTGGATAGCCAATATTTTGATTGCTTCTGATAAGTTACTTTAACTATCATGAGGCCTTTCTTTGCTGCTTTGCTTATGTAGAGCAGTTTGTCACTCTGAGAATACCTGAAGTGATTTCAAAGAGTTTGCTGAAGGTTCTGTGCCACATTTGGAAAGCCATGTGTCATGGTTTAACTCTGGCTAGCTTCCTAGCAGCCATGGTAAAGAGATTTAACTCTTTCCTAGCTGAATCCAGCACACCATGCTTCTGAACATCCCTGGGTCTATGGACTGAGTTGTTAAGACCCTGTAAATAAAACGCTGAAAACAAACCAACCCATCACATGTATACGAGATCTGGGTCTTGCTCCCCTTCTAAATTCTTCAAAGAGAAGTGATTGGGTAAACTGGGTGCAAAATGAATGAACCATATTTTTGATTTGGCCTCACCTTAATTGTCTTTGTCTGTGTGCAAGCCCACAGAAGGTTTGAGTCATTCAGAATTGTCACTTCTATAACTAAAAAGAACTGTTACCAGAAGAGTAGATTCATTGTTCAGGCTGGGATTGAATTACAGAGCATGTTTAATTATCAGCCCTTCTTTCTAGTTATTTTAACGTATTATTAATTCAGTTTCTCAAAATATCCTTTTCATTTACAGCCGCTGATGGAATAAAATGTGACACAATTTGTTTTCTTTTCTCCTAAGTAGATGATGTACTCTAACAAGAGCAGGTCGACATGACCTTAGCTGTAGTTATATCACATGATAACTACAATAGGGCCGTATCAGAATCTCCTACTCCTTTATGTGTTTGAAAATTCCAAAAAAAGAAAGTAATATGTCTGAGTAGACCTTAACCCTTGACAGCAAAACAATAAAAATACAAATGTAATTGGGAATTGCTAGATAATATTTGTCTGGGATTCTTCCTAGCTGAAGTTGCAGATACAAGAGAAAAACCCTTCTTCAGCGTAAGGAAGATGAGAAATAAATGCAAGCTGGCAGTTGTTTGAGTAATCATCTGACTTTCAAACTACGTAGATGTTAGTATTTGATTATCTTGCTGCCATTCTACCTTTTTTTTCCTCTGGGTTTTTTTTTTTTTCTTGGTTTTTTTCTTCTTTTTTTAATGATAATGTGCTTTGAGCAGTCTTTTGAACTGTGATCAATTTCCAGTCCTTGCTGGTTTTTTGAACTTTAATATTTAGAACTGCCACAAGCAATCTTAGGATATAACTTGACTAAAATCTCATCTGGTGTAAATCAGTAGGACTGTCTTACCGTAAACCCCAATTTTTTAGCCCACCCAAAGGGTCTCAAAATAGAGATGGACACACCTAATTCAGCAGTGGTTTCCTGTCAGCAGCCACACAGATAAAATCGCTATCTTTAGATTCAGGGACTGACTATGTTTTGAGACCCTCTGATGCAATGGAAAACTGCACCTTATGGGGATTGCAACGGCCCAGAGTAATACCTGCTCTGAATGCAGCATTTGAGGAATTACGCATTATTGGTTAATCACGGAGAATATTTTCTGTGCCATTTAAAGATATAGTAAGATATTCTGCACCCCAAAGATTTTGCACTCAGATGGCTGGATAATTCAAATGTCCTTGAAGACCAGGAGAATGATCTCAGCTTAGGAACGAACTCCCTTCCCTCCTCCACTGACTTCTGTTGATACTGACTGCCATATAAAAGAGTAGTATACACCCAATGCACCCATAGGTCTCCTTTCTTTCTAATATTGATGGAGTAGTTGAACACCTACATATCTAATCACTTACCCTTGTTTACTCACAGCGCTAGTGAAGTGTTCAGCTGACTTCAAAATGGAAGGAACTGGGTCCAGGTTTATAAAGATAGAGAAATAGCTCTGCAGTAGCCACACAAATAAATACCTTGGTAGATCATATGTAAGCCTATAAATCTCAGGTAGAAGTTGCTGGTGTTCGATGCCATGGTGTGCATTGGTTCACCGTATTTACTAAGAGCCTGTGAAACTTGCAGCATTCTGTTGATCTAAACCTATGCATGGCTTTCTGGTATAGTCACAAGCAATGCTCTTTGGAGCCATACATGACAGCAGGTGTCTTTACCATGTATCTGCCATTTTCAAGTATCCAAGGAACAAATCTGCTGCAGTATGAAGTGTCTCATTGTGTTATTATCCTTCATGCAGACCAGCACATATTCAGGGAGACCACTGACCTGAGTGAGAACTATTCAGCGTGGGAGTACAAAAATCTGTCCCCAAATGAGTATGGCCTGGGCACTGACAGTTGTGTAGAGCAATACTACTACTTGTTCCTAACGTGTTTTCCAAATTTAGTCTCAGTGTGGTATTTACAACCCTCATGTATGATCAGAACTCCATCCAGCTTCTTGCTGGTGAACACTGAGGATTAGATATAAACTTGTAGCACCACTTGAGAGACCCAAAGACATCCAAGACTTCCTTGCAGGACTGGCAGATATGAGAGAGGAACTACAGGAGGCTTACATCTTTTTGGAATGGTAGCTGGAAGCCAAGAAGAATAATACCAGGCAACCCTAGGAAATGGTAGAGAGCAGTGGATTCTAATTTTCTTTTGAGACCACAATTTGTTATTAATCTTCCCTTTGACTGTACACATCTGGGGAAGACCAAGGATTTGAAGTGACTGATTTTGCTTTCTTGGCTCTAAAGAAAACACTGCAATTTGTAAAGTTGCTCCTAGTCTCTTTTTGTAATAGAGAGACTAAGTTTTTTTTTAATATGACAAGTTTGGTCTTGAAGAACTTTAAATATGGTGCTTGTGAGAAAGAAAAGGAGGAGCTAGAATAACATCTAAGTGTTATTGTAAGAATCTGTGACGATTTTCCTCTTTCTTCTACCTTCTGGAGAATCTACTCACAAGATTTTGCCCTATTCCAAGTGATGACCTGAAACATAGGGTTTCAGATATATGGGGGTACAGTGGAACATGAGAAAGAATGGGAGAGAATTGCTTAGGTATAAAATATCAATCACACCTAGTCAGTGAACACCAAAGGCTACAGTGACTGTCCAGTGAAGCCTCACATTTTCAGGAGTCCCACAGCCAGAAAGATTACTTCTATCCTAGTTTCCTGGCACTGAGGCTAACTAGCACAGAATGGCCTGTCCATATTATTATATTCTCATAGTCTTCAAAGCAGGATGGCTGCAATTACACTGGGCAGGGAGATATGGCAGTCCATAATACAAAGCATCCCATGCTAACCCTCAGAAACTACCTGGGAATAGTCTGGGACAGTGAAGCTGGCCCAGACCAGAACCAAGCCACACTCAAACTGTCTAATTTTACAGGCAATTGACTTTCAGTGTCCAGATACTACTTAAATTATTAATCTAGATTTAGGCAAAGAAAATAATTGAATTAAATTACATGTAGTAGGTTGGTGTTTTGGTTTGTTTTGGGGTTTTTTTTGCCTGTGTTTTTAAAGAATGCAAGCATTTTTAATCCACAATACAGTACTGGTATAACTTCTCAGTAGAATACAAACCAAATTGGTCATGCTTTGTGATTTTCTTGCATTGAAATCCAGCACTTTTTTGCTATAGCAATAAAAAATAAAAAAAAGAATCCCAGTAAAACTGGCTGTATTTCAGCAAGCGCATATGCTTTACATATAAATCTACAAAGAAAAGCTGTCATTTCCTAATGTAAAATCTCTTTATTTTTTCATTATGCACCACTGAGCCCTCATTCATTGTAGAGCAAGTAAAGATCACTCTCAAGCCTAGGATAGGAAAGTATTTAAGATCTGAGACATCTTACAGATGGTCTTGAAGACTCAGATACTTCTTTTGCATCTATTAGAATTGAGAGATACTCTGCCTTGCTAGGTTATTGTTGAGTCGAGCTGATGTTAATGATTTACACTGACACCATGTAAGCTGTTATAGTATTTAAGCAAACAAAAAGAAAGGGAGCAATGCGTTAATGCTTAAGTATTTTTTGCATTGAATCCACCTTTAAATTAGGAAGAGGGGAAATAAGAGCGAAAAAAATAACTCGAGAAGTCCAGAAAATTCTGAATTAGAGATTCTCTTGGGGAAAAGAATCTGAGATTAGTATGTAAATGCGAAGTGCTGTGTCCTTTTAAACACTCAGTTTTGCTTCTGGTCTTAAGCAACTGATGTAATCAGACATACCACTATTTCCAGAGAGTTCATTCAGCCAACAATTCTTGCTTCCTTCCAGTTTGTCAGACTACGCCTGTTGTTGTCATGCTGCCATTCAACTGTCTTTTCTTCATCCTCCCTAGTTAACTGAAGACTCTTGATATTTTAAATAAATGTTGATTCTCTATAACTGCTACTTTATATTAAGCCCTGCAGCAGACTCAGTGCCCAGATGAGGTGCAGCCAGCTTAATGTCTCCATTTGTTATGCTGAAGGAAGGAGTCAGTCTTCTCTACTTTCCAAATACAGAACTGCAGAAAATATGTAGACAAAAGCTCACTTTACCATCTTAATTCCTTTTCTCGCTGTCCATTTCTCTGTGTGCATCAAAGCTATCAGACACAAGGATGTGATGGACATTTCAGTAGAACTTGTTTCCCCCCTGGACAACTCAGCCAGCTTACGTTAACACGGGCAAAGTGACGGCTGCCTTCCCAAGCCGGCTGAGGCGGAGGCGTGATAGGACTTTCACTTATGTCAGAGAAAAAATATCTACACGTACAGTGCCTTGCTTGTTAAAAAAATATGGAAGCTGTGAGTGTACCTGTGCCCCTGAGACCCCAGGGCCGTGTACCCACTGCAATATCAAGCCTGGGGAAAAGTACAGGAGGACTGTTTGGAAATGCTGATGAATGTTATGGCGTGGAAATTCAGTCATAAGAACTAATGACTGTCTCACTGACAGTAAAATTCTGAAATTTAAGGGCATTATTTCAAGTTTATTACAGAAGATCCAAACAATAAATTATTACCCCTAGTTTTTAGAATGAGCATCTCTCTTCCTGAAAAATGAATAGCTCTTTGAGGTTTATGCACCTTTTCATACTTATCATTACAGTAGGGGTCATAAAAAGGGATTGCAGTGGCAGTGTGTTTTAGATGTTAAATGTTTATAAAAAATGCATTGTACAATTCTGTGTGTGCTCACCTTTTAGGGGAAAAAATGTCATTCTTAAATACAGCTTCACTGCCTGTGTAAACTATGGATCACCTACACTTCCAGTCCATGTGAGCCTACTTTCCCTAATATGAAAAAAACAATTCTAACCTCAGGCAGTCAAGGATCTCTCCTGGTCCATTTGATGCATGAAGTAATGAATTTCTTATTGTTCAGGAGCTGTATTTGTTTCTGGTTTTGCATCACAGTCTTTGGAACCCTCCATGTTTACCGCTGGCCTCTCTTTTGTCTTCCCTTTAGTCTCTGGCCTTTCATTTCTGCTTCCTGTACTAATACAAGTCTTTATGTCATTGAAAATTAACAATACCAAAGCGGTGCCCTGCCAGAGCAGAGCAGATCAATGACCCAGGAGCAGCATGTTCCAGCTCAATGGTGCACAAGTCATTTTAACTTCCACTCTCCAGTGCTCAGCCTCCGAAGGAGCAACCCTTTTGCCCGGTGTATTAACTTCTGGAAACTCCTTGTTAATCACTGCGGCTGCAGTTCCTGCTCTGAATTTTCTGCTAAGACCTGAGTGCAGCTTCTGATCAGGCTAAAACACTTTTCCTTTCTTTCCATCTCATTGTGTGCTGTCAGTCAGATTAGCAGCACTGCTGTGGTGTTCCGTACAGTGGTGCTGTGATATAGTGCTGACACTTATGTTTACCTTGTGAAAACAAAACTAAGTATTGGAAAATAAGAAGACTTACAGTGTAAAGTGACACTGCGTCACTAACAGGACAAATCTTGTATTAAAAAAAAAAAAGAAAAGAAAAAAATGGCATATGTACAATGGTCTCCAAAACATGGAGAAAAATAGTATCATCAGAGGGAATAGTATCATCAAACTTCTTCTTTGCTGGCCTTTTTAGAAAGAATATAGCCTTCAAAGTTAATATTAGAAGGATGGCCTATCTAAAGGCAGTAATTAAAATTCTGCATGCAGACCTGCACTAGAATTTCTGGATGGGGCTAAGATCAGAGAGAACCCTGGACCTAGAGGGTGCAAGATCTTCCCATTACTTTGGAATTACCACAAGGCCATTTGGCACACAGATTCAGGGGCACTTGGTTTGGAGGTGTGCCTTCGTTTGCGGTCATCCCCAAAGTCTGCCTCCTTTCTGTTTAAGAGACGGGTGGATGAGGTGCTGAAAGATATGGTTTAGTGGTGGACAGATACGGTTGGACTGGATGATCTCTAAGGTCTTTTCCAACCTAGTGATTCTATGATTCTATGATTCTTTCATCAGGGAATTCATGGAGATGTGGGGTGTGAATGCAGAAGCAGTTTAACCACTGAGGCAGAAACTTTTCAACTTGGATATTTCAAACTGTATTTTTGCCTACAAAAAAGAAAATTATTATGGATTTGGTCTAGGGAGACGTTTCAACTTTTTCTCAACAAAAAATTTCTTTTTATGATACTGGTGGGATTTGTCATCGCTAGAAGTAACAACTGGGGCTCTTGAGAAAGACCTAATGCTGTTTCATGGAGGATTTGGATATTTTGAAATTTGATATTGCTCCAAGTCAGAAACCAAGAGCATGTAAGTTTTCATGAAAGAAAAGGGAAACCTAATGCCAGGAGAGTCTGTTAAAGCTCTGATATTCTCCTTCTGAAGTTGACCTGCAAGAAATGGGACAGCTTGCCACCACATCTTTGCTGAGCTGGAATATTTGTCTCAAGCATTAACAAAACAACAAGATAAAAGAATTCCAAGGGGGAAGAGTTGTCTATAGGAATTTATTGACCACAATGTGAGCACAGCTTTTCAGTGAAATCACAAGATACTAACTCTTTTCCTCAAGGGAAATTAGAGCTTTTCACACATCCTTCACTGGGGTGCTGAAAGAGAAAGGAACAACAGAGAACTATCACATTTATAAATAGCTGAATTGAAAAAAAAAACAGTGCATAACAACAACATGTAATTTAGAGACATGTTACCCTTCTTTCACTTTAGTGGCCTCATTTCCAGTCACGGATGCTTGGTCTGAATGGCCAGGCAGTGCAGGCATGGTGTAGCCTGTGGCACGGGGCTGCAGTCATTGCCCCCATCCTTGCCAGCCTCCCCATCCCAGGAAAACTCAGCCAAATTTATTGTCATAGTATAAAGCAGACATATTGTTTCACCAGGATGTGGATCTTTTACAATAGATTTCTGTCAGGATTTCTTTCCATTTGCTAACAGCAAAGGTCCACTGTGGAGGGGGCTGCGCGACCGCGGGGCAGGGCCCTCCCTCCCCTACCAGCCCCACAGCCTGCAGTGAGGTGAATTGGGCCGGGCCACGGCCCGGGCCAGGCAACAGTCCGGCCATCCCCTGGCCTGGGGGAAGGGCTGCAGCAGGGCTGGCCGAGGGCAAGGCCCCGGCGCTGGCAGGAGCCCCCGAGGAAGCCTCTCCCAAGCTAGTCCCTCACAGCTGCCTGGGCCATCGCTGAGGCTGCACCAGCTGCTGCAGGGCGGCCTCCCCAGGCCCCACGGGCTGAAGGGCCTGCACAAAGGCACGGCCATGGCATTGCGGCAGTATTTCTCCCTTCAGCTCCCAGACCAGCTCTAAAGGGGGTCTTAAATTCCCAGGTGACCATCAGCAGGACAGAGTGGGGATGTTTCCCTTAAGCAAGGCCTTATCACCAACAGACCCAGGTGGGTTTCACATCAGGGTCAGTTCACGGCAGCTTTCGCTAACATGGTGCACACCAGCCTCCCTGAAGCAGGTTGAGATGTAGCCCTGTCCCAGCTGGGCAGCAGCAAGCCAGGGGGAGTGGGGGAAGATTGAGCACCCCAGGACTGGCCTGCTGGCATGAGCAGGGTGTCTGCAGTTCCTGGGACTGCCCAGCAACACCTTCCTGCACAGCCAGAAGGGGACAGGTTTCTCTGCCCTGGGGAGAGTCTTCCAATGCCACTGGAAACTCTGTGGCCCATGGCGGTTCCTTTGGAGAAACCACAACACCAACCAAGGACAAACAAATCCATCATTAGCTTCGGACTGAGAATAAATAATACTAATAATATGTAAAGAGCATCAGCTGGATGTGGAAACGAACTGTCACTTCACTGTGAAGGATGTTCTTGCATATACAAGAACATAATTCACAACAATATCCTTAAAAAGATAGCAAGAATTTAAATGCATGTGTATGCTTGGGTATTTAATGCACCATGCAGGCATCGTATTTCTTTCATATTCTAAACACAAATCATAGCATCTTCTTTAATGAGCTGAGATCCTTGGCAATGATGAATTTTTATGGCAAATAGCACTACTGTGCCATGCTTCTTCATTAAAGCCCTGATTCAGCAAAGCATTTAAGCATATGCTTACCTTTAAGCATCTGAGTAATCCCCAAACTTTCTAGTGCTGCGCACCTGCGTAATTTTCACTGGATCCATAAGGAATTTGCCTGAATTGGGTCATACATATCAAATACAGCAGCCCTGTATGTATGGGATATCCTGCCTAAAAAAATGGTTAAAATGTTAGAAGCTTCATTAGCTCTGCATTAGTAATTTTAATTTTCACTGCCTCTTTGATTTGAGAAGAATGAATGTGTATGCACACATGAACCCAAGACCTGAAAAAATGATGAAGGTAAAAAAAATAAAGGCACATTGTGGGTTCAGGACATCTATAATAAACCTGAGCTTCATCAGCATTTCTAAGTTTTTTAACCAAGAAATATTGATTCATGTTTATTATATTTTATGGCACTTTACAACAATTTATAACACTTACATTAGGGAATAGATGGGCCGGGATAAAAGCCAATATGGGTATGAAAAAGATGAAGTGCTGTCAGGAATAGCAACTTTGAAGTATCAGGTACAACCCTTGTTTTTATACTTTATCTCACCTATTTAATATATGATGGAAGGGCTTCAACATTAATTTTAAAATACAAATTCTAGAAAAAGACATGCTGTAGAATGGTCACCTGAAGAACATCTTAGCAGTGATATTGTTTCAATATAAAGCCAAACATAAAATGTCCTTGAGGCATTTGTAACTAAAGAATGAAGCCATAATAATTATTGTGCAGAAACACTGTCAAAAATGTTCAAGAAACAGTGAGCTTAGGTTTCAAAGAAACAAACTAATCACTTTTAAAAAAATTTTTCCACCAGAGCTGATCATCTTAGAAATCAAGAGAAATTAGTTAGAAAACCAGTTTTGTGCACAAAATCCCTTGTTGCTATGTTACCATAGATATTTATGGTAACATAGAGAGTCTCCCAGTGTGAGCCAAAATCTGTTCATTTAAATATCCATAAGCCAGGTATGACAAAGAAATAACTAGGAATATATGGAGTCTTCACCAGGTGTTTCCTTCACTCTGTACAATTATCTAGTCCAACCACTCTAAGACCAGCAGTAATACCCATTCATTTCTGATCTAAATGATGGGTATTTCTTCTACCATCCCAGCTGGTGGACATGATCCAGGATCTCACCAGTGCTGGAAATGTTGAAGGATCCTGTAAAACAGAAATACAGATTGAGGCTGCTTTGTAAATCTGCCCACAGCACAAAAAATTGAAGAAATTGCAAGGTATAGGTAATGCTTTAAAAATGGATATAGTACATCGCTGTCTAATTTTGTCTGCTTCTGCTATCCCTCATTCTTAAACAGAGAATTAACTCTCTGCAAGACAGACACTCTGATAATCCCAAAGCAATTAGCAGAGAAATGTATTTGCTGTTAGAGTTTGGAATAGTAGATTGGTTACTGAAGACACTAGAGGAGGCTTGTAGATGATGAGAATCCCAACTGTAGTACATGATGGCTGTTCCGTGTTTCCCAAGACTGCTAATTTCATTCATTGATATTCCTTGTTTTGCTTTCTCTAGGGACACTGGATTTTTTCTTTGAGCCTTGCCCATCTATTTGTTCCTTTTCTGTAGCCGCCTTGTGCCCTTTCTTCATCCTTTCAACACTTCTGGAGGCCCACAGGGAAAAAGGTATGAATGTCAGGCATTTTTCAGTTGGGAAATGCTAAATAAACTGGAGCCATATAGGCTTGTTCTCCTATGAAGACAGCCTATGCTAAATGTACAACAAAATGATAAAGCAGTTAGGTACATTTGGCTCAAATGATCATTAGTTTAGCAGCATAAATTCTGGAAGCATGTTACGTTTTTGGTGACACCAGACATGAAATGCCAGTGTGCTTTGAACTAATGCATTAGGTTGGTACAGTGATAGAAAATCAGCTGAACACAACAAATGTAAAATAGAAGACAGAAGATCCAGTAAAAAAGAAGACATGAGATCCACTAATAACGATTTGACACAGGGAGCCATGTGGATTGTCTTTTGATGGAAACTGAAGTGTCCTTTTTGTTGCTGCTGTGCCCAGCTCTCTATTTCCTCACCTTTCTGTCATTGCTCTAGTCACCACTACAGTAAGTTTAGCTAGGGAGCGTATTTCCTATCTTCTTCTTAGTTGTGATGATGGCTGAGACCTAATGTTTAGCAGGGTGTATGAGCAAACACCTACCACACAGTCTGTAACAGCACAAAGTGTAGATAAAGCAGAGACATCTCACACATTTTACATGATCAATCCACAGCATATAAATGCCAGCATATAAATTCTAGCTATGCTTGAATGTATTGCCAAAAGCTGGCTTTAAAATTATTTTTTGCAATGCAAGTTTGGGTCCCAGTCCTACAGGCTCCGTGGTACCCAGGAGTCTTGCATTTGTTCACAGTTGTATTCTGTTTTCCTTGGTCACAGCAGTTCAGTGGTCCACCTACACAGAGCAGAATGTGAGACTGGGGCCCAAATTTATGTACCATCTGCCCTTGGTCATGCATGCCAACTTTTATAAAAATCAATCACTTTATCTCTCCGAAGAGCTCCCAAATGAAAAATGTCCCCATGTAAGTTTGGAACTTACAATGCAACCTTTTTTTTTTTTTAAATTATCTCTTTTTACTATTGTGTTTTTTGGGTTTTTTTTCTTGTACTAATATTCAGTATGACATTATTTTGGGTGGAAGATTGCAACTCAGCCTGAGGCATGACAAAGTAGCCAGAAACACACCACCTGCTGTGCTCCATTGCTTTAATACTGTACTTTTTAATAAGAAAATGACCCCAAGTGCTTAGATGACAACTCCAAAATGGACCATAAATATTCTGTACATAAGGAAAAGCTGAAAGCTAAAGTACACTGCATAATATTGCTATGGTGCAAAAGGGAATAGGAATACATTCAATTTGCCTAAGTATCTAGTAGTGACAGCCACTAACATTTGTTTAGGAGAAACACCAAGTGGATGTCTGTTTGTTAATAAATGAATGAAAAGAAATATGGATTAATGTGCAAACGGACATTAGAGGAGTACAGATTTTGGGTTGATGTATAAGACACATAAAGAACCCAATTCTGGGCACTGCTAAGTGATTCTTGCAAAATGCTGAGCCCCTGCTAATTTCAGTAGGAGTTGAGCAAACTCAGCACCTGGCAAGGATGGGTCTATCTATATTTAAATACAGAATGAACACTCATCCAAGTGGATTCACTTATGATAAACTGATGCAGCCTGGAAATTACATGTTTAGTTAAATTGGGGTAATCACAAAGAGGGAGACGCTCAAATAAGCACTGATAATTGGTACAACAATGTCTGTTTCCTCCTTCTGATCATGAGTCCTCCCTGAGGATTGTCTCCTAGCCTGCATTAATTAAGAGAAAGCATGTGACATTTCTTGCAGCCTTTGACACCAGCATGACCTTTCCCTTGGTTGCTCATGAACTCCTGCTGACATCAAACATGCTTTTTACTGTACAGGACCCTTTATCCACCAGACATTCATAAAAAATACTGGATAATATTCCTGACCAATTATTAAAATGCACAAAAAAAAAGTTATGTTGTTATGACAGATGACTGAATAGTTCAGAGAGAACAATTTGTTTGACAAATAGGATCTTTTATTTTGGTGATCCGAGTACCTTTAAAAAATGTATTCCTCACTTGAAATCATGTGTTCAGTTTCTGCAAATAAGTATTAGTTGTTTGATTGTTCTCAAGACTTCTGTCAGCAGTGTGTGGCATCTAAACCTGATGGACATAAGGGACAGGAGTCCTGGTTTTGCTTCCTGAGTGGATATGTGTAGCTCTTTTGAATGTAGCTCACTGTGTAAAAGTAGGTTCCCTTTACTGTTCCTTCATACCTTCTAAAATTTTTGCAAAAATATTAAAAACAATAGTTTCATGTTCTGCTAAGCTGTTAGGGTACATGTCTCCTAGAACATTGTCGTGGTTAACCCCAGCCAGCAACTAAGCACTTCACAGCCACTCGCTCATTCCCCCCACGGTGGGATGGGGTAGAGAATCAGAAGAGTACGAGTGAGATAAACCCGTGGCTTGATATAAAGACAGTTTACAGGTAAAAAAAAAGCTGTGCACACAAGCAAAGCAAAACAAGGAATTCATTCATCATTTCCCATCAGCAGGCAGGTGGTCAGCCATGTCCAGGAAAGCAGGGCTCCATCACGTGTAACAGTTACTTGGGAAGACAAACACCATCACTCTGAATGTTCCCCCCTTCCTCCTCCTTCTCCCAGCTTTATATGCTGAGCATGACATCATATGGTATTGAATATCTCTTTGGTCAGTGTCCTCTCCCATCTTCTTGTGCACTCCCAGCCCACTCACTAGGGGGGTGGTGTGAGAGGCAGAAAAGGCTTTGACTCTGTGTAAGCCCTGCTCAGCCGGAATGAAAACATCCCTGTGTGATCCACACTGTTTTCAGCACAAATCCAAAACACAGCCCCATACTAGTTACAGTGAAGAAAATTAACTATATCCCAGCCAAAATCAGCACAAACATTAAGGGAAATTAAATACAGAAAGAGCACAGATGTAGTCAAGACAGACGGAACATTCATCTATTTTCCCAAATATCTACAGAGCAGTTTCTGACATGTTCACCTCTCTTCCATCAGTCATGTTCTCAACATTTTATTACTCTGAGACTTTGAAATAGCATGGTGTTGCACATTGGTATTTATTCTCAGAACTTTAAACTCCCACCAAAATTAGAAGCGGAATTTCTATTATTTCACACACACGCACACACACAAAGCAGCTGAGCAAAAGCAAATGTGTATGTAACTGCATACCTAAGCACTCCCTCAGAGTATCTGTGTAGCCAACAAACACAGGGCACTGGCATCTGCTGTGGGAACATGAGGCCGTAGCGCGGGCAAAACGGCCATGTGAGGCTGAAGTTCATGTTGCTTGTGCTGGTGACTCTCTGTGGGACGCCTTGACTCCAGGTTATCTCTGAAAGGTACACATGCTGTTTGGCACATGTTCCCCGTATGCCAGAGATTAAAAAATAAAGTGTGGGGAGAGATGCATGAGAGAGGTAGCATTAAGCTACATTCAAGTACATCCTCTTTGCAAACATACATCTTCTGACCCTGTAGAAAACGTCCTGCCTGGTCAGGGGTGGCAGCACAGAGACAAGCAATACTATGAACCTGTTGATAAAACGGGAATATAAGCAGTCAATTAAGACATGGCCAGTTCTGCCTGACTTTGCTTGTCATTCTGTACATGCTGGCCCCTACAAGAAACAGCTTTCCATAAACTACAGTTTATCTTGATGAAACTCCTCCCTACGGTGATTTGCAGTGCAATTACCCTTCCCTGTCATTCTTGTTTGTGTGAGCTGAGTGTGTCGAGTCAGTTTTAAGTAAAGCCAGAGAGGGACATGGGTAAGGCTGGGGTCATTCCAGTTCCCAGGGAGCTTTCCCATATCCTGAGATCTGTCTTGGAGCCATCCTCAGGTTGGTTCTTGCAATGTTGTGGCTCAGAGCATCGTTGTGGGAGAACTTCATGCCATGCCACTGCAGGCAGGAGTAAGTAGGTTACAACTCTGCAGAAATATGCAAGTGTAGGAATGTCTCACTGTCAAAGGACAGAAGGGTCCCACCTGCAGTATGAGGTAGCCCTGGGTCACAGTCTGGACTCCTGCCCTCACAAGCTCTCCTGAGGGAGGCATATGAGCCTGTGTAGCTGTGATGCACAGTAAGAGCAACACCATTCAAAACACCTGGAGAAAATATTCCCTGCAATCATTGCTACATCTGTTTGTTTAGGTTTTGTTCCATGCCATATCTTTCCTAAAAACATTTCCCTATCACATTCTCTGATGTTCACTTTTACGTTGCTGGTACTGTAAATACTTTGTGGCGTATCAGTCAGGTTGTTTGGGTGAGTCACTGTAACAAAATGGCTATGTGGCAGGGAACTGATATCCCTCTTGCAGTGTATTGCTGTTCCAGTGAACGCACCAGGAGGAGAAACATGCGTGGGTGGTGTCTGCATCGCCCTTTTACCTCTGTGTTCGCCCCTGTGGGCTTCACTCCTGATCCACGGCATTCCAGCTGTGGGCATCATTCATCCGCATTGCACGCCTGCTTGCTTGAATTTAGCTGCTTTATTTTAGTATCAGTTGTATGTACTCTCACTTGCTCCCCATTCAGCTCACCTTTCACAGCTCCAATACATGCAGACTCTTCTGTGTCTGTGCCTTTCACCCCAAACAACTCCACTTTCTCCATTGCTGGCTTGTTTTGGGTTTGGGGTTTTGTGGGTTTTTTTCTCTTAGTAGGACATGGCAGATCATTTGTGTTAGGAGGCAACTCCTCTGCTTCCATTGCTACATGTTAAAAAGCCTGTTCAACAAGCCCCTTCTAGATTCAGACATAGATAGCTGGTATCTCCATCTTTGGTGGAAAACAACTGACATAAACAGATTCTGAAGGGAAGATGTTAATGAGATTTGAACTGAAAGGCTCTTCTTTGGACCCATGCACATTTGCTGGTACGTATTGTCACAAAGCTGTATGGTCACAAAGAGCCATTGATGAGCCTGCTACAGCCATTTGATCACTTATTCTACTATTATCTTCATTCTCAGGGATTTAAAAAAAAAAGTTGTCTTGGCCATTTCAAAATTACACAAGTAGAAAAAAAGTATATGCTGAGTGGTTTAAAAGTATTCTGTTAAAATCATATATAAATTAAAAGCTGCTTAATTTAAAAATGTATCTTTGGCTGAGGTTACTTAATGTTGAAAAGTGGTTACTCAGCATGTGAAGTACCATAAGTACTTTTCCTAAGAATTTCTATGACATAACAAATTTTTAAAAATGGTTATTTACACAATAGTTTCTGACAGCTTGCCATTATAGTTTATCAGATCAATAATCAATGTTCTTAAAAGTCACTTAATTCAAATTTATGTAATTCACATTATAAAAAAGATCAAGTAATGTATATTTACGTCAGAAAGCTTAACAGCTCCTTTAAAACTGTTAAGGTCCTCTACTTGCAGCCTTGAGCACTTCTACAAGGATTTTTTTTCCACTATTTAAATCCCTTAAACCCCAAAGAAATTAATGCCACTAAACTTCATTAAGGTGGTGACAAGTCATGTCTGACAATAAGCACTTTTGACAAGAACTTGAATGGTGGGGAGGGGCAGAGTGTGACACGGGTTTACCTTTAAGAATATGTCAGATTGAAAGATGTAGCTTTATAGCTTTTTTCGTTTCCTCTAACTCCTCTGTACTGGAGTTCTGGGTCACGATTGCTGGGTTTTCAGTTGTATGGTTTCATGGACTCTGCTTTGCTCATCAACTGCATTTTAATTAATGTCAAGAATGCCTACTGCCCAGCTAGGTATTCTTTGAAGTTTTAAATTAAAATACCTTAGATATTTGGCTTAATAGCAGTTTAGTGCCTTAAAATTACAGACTTCATGTTTATACTACAAGCTCTGTCATGCTACAATTGAATATGTCAATTAGCATGAGTGAAGCAGGATCTTACTTCAAGAGAGATCCTTTTCCCACTAAGGACTTGATCCTGAAATCTTGTGAGACAGAAGTCCCATTCGATTTTAGTGGGTTTGAATAGGGGCTTAATGGTACCTGTGGGGACACTGAAAGGTCAAGTCTTGTTTTGGCTGGTGTTTAAATATCAGCACCTGTCAACAGGTAGCACAGCAGTATTAGGGACCTGTACTTCTTTTTCCTTACAGCAAGGATACCATACGTTACACGTGATGATGGACAGCAAATGTTGACTTCTGCTCTACCCTTCAAAATGTTTATTGAGGTCTGAGACTGTAGGCACCAAACAGTTCATTTAAATGTGCAGCAGTCACAGCTGTTCCTATTTGATGTTTGCTAGTGTCGTGCTGTTGAATTTTCAAATATACAAAAATGACAAGGGAAAACCAGGAAAAAAAAGTATGATTTCTTTTTTTCCCCCAATAGGAACTGTAATTGCCACTGTGGACAAGTCTACAGCAAAGATGTTCAGGCATATACTGTGAAGCAGATCTTATACAGCTTGGTATGGTTTTCTGTTCAATTTAAGCTGAAGCCAGCCATGCAGAAAGTGGAAGAGTTGCCTTGTCTCAGCCGGTGTCCCTACAGTTCACGTGGCTCTAGGAATGCTTTGGCCACAAAATGAGTTTGGTCAGCTGATCCGACTGCAAACTGATTAGGGAAAAAAGATGACATAAGTGGGGAACATTTTTGTAACAGAGGTGCCCCTTCTGGGGACCGCTGAGAAAATGGAAGCAAGTTGCAAAAGCAGAGAGGGTAGAAGAAAAAGGAGAAAGGAGCAGATACTTCTTGATCTACTGGGGAAGCCGAGTGTAGGAAAGAGACCTTAACTTGTTGTTGATTCAGCTTCAGGGATTTCTTCAGAAGGGTTAGGATATTTAATCAATAATTTATGCAAGTGCCATATTTTTATGTGTTTGCATGTTTCTTGAGTCAATTGGGGCAAACTGATGTAAGATACAATTGGAGTTTAGAACCCTTCAAAGGTCATATTTCTGTTTGTTTCTGTTGCCACATGTCCCAGAAGAATGGACTATAATCCTAGTTTACCCTGAATAAATATGGTTGTGGAGCCTAAAAATATATAAGCCCTGTATATATAACACCAGTTCTTCCACTGGTGTTCTAGGTCTGTGCTAAGAGTCACACCAATGTAGTGAAGGTGAGAGAGGGTAAAAGAGAGTAATGCCACCAAATCAGGTTAAGACTAGAGAGCATCTGAATCCCATGCTCTGAGAGTACAGATGGGGTGTACCCCCCAGTAGAAATCTTTCCAAGGAAGTGACTGGACCTCTAAGAGACAAAAAAAAAAAAAAATCCTCAAAAGGAACAAATCCTTGACTTCAGGAAAGCTGTCTCTAAGTAGTGCTTGACACTGCTTGGATCCCACATTCTATACAGAGCAACTGTTTCCCCCATAGTCATTTATATAATTATAACCTTGCTTCTCCTTTCACCTTCAGAGTAGGAGGTTTTGTAATTCCTGCTAATTTCAGACAGATCTCCCACTGTTTCATGAGGGAACACTTTATATAACACAAGTATTTCTGTGTGGCTAATGTTTTTTAAAGCTATGTTTGAATTTTTCATGGATGATAGGACATTTTCCTTTCCTTCAGTAGCTGAAATTAAACCAAAGATTTTGTACTGCTCACAGTTTGAAAATTTGGCCATTTCAGGAGCAGATATGAGAGGGTCTGGGCGTAGTGGGAATTTTAATGGTGGCTTTGATTAAGGTGATGTTGGCTGGGTGGTCAGTGCTTGAACCAGTGAAATATTAAGTAGACCTCAGTTTCAGCAAAGAGAGTGGGACCTGAGACAGTCACAGTGTGTGCAGTGGTATGCAGCAGTTCAGTATGGAGATATCCAGCCTGGTTCAGACACCAGGGAAGTGCAAGTGCATCAGAATGCTCTCCTGATATTTCTGGGATAATGCTTGGCTAAGGTGCATGCGGTGTCCACAGTAACTCAGGTGTCTCTACATTCTGCATCACATAAACTTACCCTCAGGTTCAAGTAGGATGCATTCAACGAAGTCAGGTCATATGTGTGTATGCATGATTTTAGTGTAAAAATAAACGTAAGTGCTGATAGTTGTCATCATGATAGTTACTTCTTCATTACAACCAGTCTGTGGTTTCTTTTCTAGGTTTTTTTCCTTCTCCAGAAATGCTTTAAATCTTTTGTTTGTCTTCTCTGCATTGGCTGCACTTTAACAGTATTTGAATGAAGATGACATCCAGGAAATCCTTCTATTGTGCTGCCAGTTTGCCAGCAGCTGAAACCAGCTTTCTGGTATGGTATCAATAAAACCTGCAATTGGAGAAAAGGTACTGAAATTGACATTTTTACAGTTTGTGAAAAAAAAAAAAGAGATGAAGAGGTTGGCAGAAAACAGTCAAGTGCACTATGAATCACTGCAGAGGTGCAAAAAAGTCCCTTAATGACAGAGTTCTCACTGACAAATTCTGTTTGGTTTTGCCTCTGGAGTTGTCTGTGCTAATGAGAAGCAACTCTGCTTGGAACCTATTTGCATAAAGTATTGTACAGTGCACACTGTGTATGAGTGGATGAGAGAAAGAAAGTGATGCCACCCTGAGACTGTATCCCCATGACAACTCCATTTAATGCATTACTAAGAACCAAGAGAATATTGAACAAAAAGTCCCTTCCGGTACAGCTAGAGGAGCAGCAGTGGGGACATTGTCACGTGGCACTACTACAGTCAGCAGGGAATAAAGATTTGAAGACAGAACCATGGATGGGATTAATCTGATTAAATGTAGCTATCTACCTCTGAGTTAATCAACTTTGGCTCCACTTAGCAGTGGGAAAAACATGAGTTTTCATTTGGCCAGATGAATTTCCCATTAAAGAAAATTATAAGGGGAGCCTTTGGTTCAGATTTAAACATTTACATTAGAGATGCCTTAAGTAAGGTGCGATAAATACCATCTTAGTCCCCACTGTATATCCTCCGCTATATGGGAAAATAACATGATATGACAGTACTAAGTGTCATACCATGTAAGTGGAAATGCTGTGCTGTCAGATCCTCCTTTCCCTCAGACTGCTGAAAATGCAAGAAATGTTCCACCACTGCAAAACAATGCACGTGAAGGCCCAGAAAATGAGAATGTCTATTTCTTTTTGATTAATTGGCCTGTCACTGATTCACAACAAGCTGTGAATTGAGATGTATTTATTTAATGGCTTAATAATTTTAATAATTAATTTTACTTTAGATTGGAAATCCGGTTCAATGTCCATGTTACACTTTAAACTCAGAAGCGACTGCTTGCAAGGTTTTGTTCTAACACTTGGCAGGTCATATTCCCCAGAATGTTTGTACATGTAGCTCTGTTGAGGCAGGTGGTACTGCTGAAAATAATAGAAGCAAAGCTGGGCTTGGTATGTAGTTATTTAAATTACATTCAGTTGCTTCATGGATTGATAGGTTATGTCTAAACTGTGGGACATGGAGCTGGCATCTTGCCGTGTCTGGACTCCACATCAGGATGAAATCTAGGTATGCACCTTTCCACCTCAGTCTGAGGAGCACCCTGGTGTTTGTTGGAAGAGGAGAGAGGAAGGCAGAAGTTGCAACGCTCTCTGCCAGGTCCCTGGTGTAAATGACTTCGGGATGTGGACAGAAAGATGCATCATCTTACAGGTTTCGTAGAGTCGTAGGAATCATGCCTGTTGTGTTCAGTGTCCTTTCATGGTCATGTGGTAATAATTAAGTTGTTTTCATTTGATAGTGAATATGTAAAAGTGTTTACAATTAAAGTTGGGTTTTGGTTTTTTTATTCTCAGATAGGCTAGTATCTGTAGCACATACACACACTAACAAACCACTTCATCAACAGCGTCTGAGAAGAGATGCAAATATTTCATGAGTCATGAGTATTAACTTCTCCCACAGACATGCCCTGTTTGGTCTGGAGAAGTCTTGGAGTGCAGGAGGGGAGAAACTAAAGAAAAGTTTGTGCTGCCTGTGGGTTTCATGGTTAAAGGAAGCATCTTAGTATTCAGGATTCTTGGGCTGCCCGTTTCTTTAAATGCTTAGTTAATAAGAAAAGGTTTTGACTTTCTTTTTTTCAAGAGTAATATAAGCCAGTAAATTGCAGGGCAATAATTGGTCCATAATCAGCAGGATTTTTCAGTTTTACTGAATCTCTATCAGCATAAATCAAAACAAGAAACCATAAGTGTAATGCTGAGATTCCCCAGCCTGGAGTTCATCCAGCACCTGCAAATGGAGTTCTGCATTTCCAGAGTCCCTCTTCCTTCAGCCTGTCCAGTACCCCATCTTAGAAGAGAGCTTCTCCCCTAAGCACCCATGTTGAGAGAGTGGAAAATGAAACTGATATTAACCCCTCATATTCAGGCGATGAGGCTGTTTGTTCCTGTGCAACTCGTCTGGAAGCTATCATGCTGAAATACTGTTTATGAACTCCAAAGGAACTTATTTCAGTTGGATAATGGTTAATTTACAGCCAGAGCTTAAAAGGGCAGAAAAAGATAGCAGCACAATTGGGTTCAGTGCATGATGGGGAAAAATAAATATCTCACAGAAAGAGATATCTGAAATTCAGATCACATTGAGATGCAAAGAAAGCTGTGAAAAGCAGTAGGAGGGTGATTGTATTCCAATTAGATTTCTTCTGCTCATATAAAACCGTCTTGGACGGAAAGTTAATCATCTGATTTATGGATCTTGGGAGGAGTGAAACCCTATGAGCTCCTGAACAATGAGAGGCAAATGAGATAGCGGGAAAGAAAAATAGAATATTTCCGAGACTGTGCTTCTGGGGAAAAACAAAGGCAATAAAGTTTAAACATGCTCTTGGTTTAAAAATTTACCTTAGTGCTAGCATCTTAAAGTCATATTCTTGCCATAAAAACAAGTTGTCTTTTTTGGCCAAAGCAATCAAAAGCAACTCATGATTTCATGTGTCAGAATCTTTTGGGCACTTGATAAATATATTTTTACAAGGTTTCTGCAAGACCTTCCAGAGTTAATTTGCTGTGGTATGTTAGTTCATTTATATGATTGGTCATAAGCAATCTGACATCTGATCTGGGCTCGGGTCATACGTAAAAGCACATCTATTCCTTAGCTGAATCCTTTTAAAAGCATTCCATGTGCAAGTTATATGAAAATTGCTGTCAGCCAAAGGGGAAAGGCAAGATTCATGTAACAGCCCTGATCGGTGACTGGGTTTGGAGCACTGTCAGGTCAGGGACAGGAGGACTGCCTGGCACCAGCTAGGACCCACTTATATACTCTTATTTTTCCTCAATTAATCCATCAGTAGCTAGCCCTCAGAAATGCAATACCAGGGGCATTTGTGAAATGACCAACAGAATAGTTGTAATGTATCCTAGATGCCATTTCTTCCCACCATTCTTGGGCTTCAGTCTTCTGCCCAGACCTGCTGCTGGGTCTGACGCAGCAAAGCTGAGTGCCAGCAGGACAAAGATGATATTGGTAAAGAGAGGACAGTACTCTCAAAAATTTTCTTTTAGATGAAGACATATACCTACGACTGGTAAGTCATATTCATAGTTAGGCCACTTACGTAGGGTATCTATAGGTAGCATTTTCTACCAATATAGGTAAAATACTTCATCATATTATACTAACTCTTCTATTTCAACCCAAAGCCAGGCTAGATTTTATATCTCTAATCTAAACCTAGAGTCCCCTTTCCACCGCACTGCAGTCCCATAGGTGTCAGCCTGAACATTTAATGGGTTATTTAGCTGGGTTACAATTCAGGATGAATGTCTGGTGTGAATGCCCAGGTGTCCAAGTCAAACCCTGAAGTTTTCAAGTTGATGTCTGGGCATCAGTTATTAATATGTTTTACAACTTTAGTGTACATGTTCGAACACGGAGTTCTTTACAAACTCCAGGTGGTGGGGAATGCTTTCTGTCTACCAATGAAGGGTGTTACTAGGACTAGGACTTTTCCCCTACTTTCTGCATTAGTTTGCACAGAGTGCTGAGACAAGGTCAAAGTCCTGATCCTGATTTTCAATACATTTCCCAGTCTGCATATCAAATACCTAAAACCTTTTCCAAAGAGCTGTTGACAGTCTTCCATCTTAACCTTCAGACCCAGTGCAGCTTCCTACCTCAAAAGGTGGCAAAGGGACTGCTATCTCTTTCCCAGCCAGAAACACACACTGACATATGTGTTAACATTCTCTTCTGCTGCTCTGCTCCTGTTCAACATGAAGCAGAGCTTAGTCCCTAATTGATTATTTCTATATTCTTAATAGGGACTATTTATAGTCAGAAATTGTCTTTAACAGCCATCTGTTCCTTATGCTGCTCCATACATGCCCTCATCCCTGACCTGAAGTAACCATTCTTTCTTCAAGGAAAGGAGGTTTAAATATTCATGCTGTCTAGGTCTTGAATAAACTCTTAATTGGTATCACAATCTCCCACACAAAAGTGGTTTGTTCCTCCTTTAGACTTTCAGCATTTAAAATATTTACTGTAGTCAATGAGGGCACATCTCACCTTACAGGAGATTAAAATCTACTTCTTGAAAAAAATCTCATGCGTTCAGGCTTGCATTTCTGAGCACTGAAACTTCCACCATTTTAAATGCAAAAAGTGACCTACACAAGAAAGTACTGTTAGCATGTTGGACTAACATTGCATTTCTTGTAACTGTGACTGTTTCCATTGTGGTCACAACAGGGAAGGTTTAGAAATCTTGGTGATGGGAAAGCTACAGCCACTCCTGTTTGGTATTCCTAAGTTTGCTCAGTCATCCACTCTTTCAGATGACTGAGAACTGAGGACTTGCTTCAGCAGCTCATGCGCTAGTATCCTGTACCATCTGAGATGCCCTAAGGTAGATCCAGCCTGGGACTCAACTGTCACTTCGTAAGACCACAAATCTTTGGCCACATCTGCCAGACTTACGAAGATGCTCCCAACACCCAAACTGAACTGAACCGTGAACCCCAAACCCTCGTCCCCCATCTGCACCATCTCATATCCTGCATGGAGCAAAAGACACAAAGAGCTAAGATGTTGGTGCAATTCATGAGCTTCCTTCTTCAAAAGAAATCGTACACCCCATCACCTAGTCATAGCAATCTGCTGAACAAGCACCTAGTGTAGACCAATAAACGAAAGGAAACTGAGAGGTCAGTACAGGTCATTATTTTCACATACCTTTAAATAATGAGGGCATCACATGTCAGCCAGAGGAGAACAAAATGTCACATTCTCTAGCTAAAGGTCATCACTGGTCATAGGTCATGGAAGGGAGGCCAGGAAATAACCTATGAGGTTAGGATGAGTGCACAAAGAAAGGGCAACAAATGTCAATGAAAGCATGCAGCTGTTGTGAGATGAAACAACTGAGGCACCCTTTTGTGCTGACACAGGCTTAAAAAATGTCTTTGCTGACATTTTTTTTTTGCTGGCACTTTTATAGGACATTGACATTAATGTACCCAACCCTGAATTAGCCTTTCTGAAAGCAACAGTTTGGAAGTTAAGTGCAGCATTTTCCAAAGAATCATAAGCATGACATTTTTATTTCAAGTGATTGATGTTACAGTGGACTTTAGCACCAAATTCAAGTTTCATTCTCAATCATTGCATCTGTGCAGTGTGATAGCAATCAGAAACAAATGGAGGTGGCAGCCTGCATTGCAGTAAGGTCTTTTGGAATTTTTTTTCGCCTTTACCGACACTCAAATGTGTCATTTCATGTTTAATACATAGCATTGCATTTATCTGATTGTTTGTTTTAATTCATGGATTTCAGAAAGGTTGATTTCAGGGTTGCCCCTGCAGTGATGATGACAAGCACTTGCAGGGCAATCATACAGTAAAATGATAATGAACACTTCAGGATTATGTGGAAATATATCCAAACTGAGAGACACCTGCAATTTCTGATGAGTGAGCTGCGTACTTGACTCATCTGTCTTTTGCTTTCTCCCCTGAACAGCAGCACAGTACCATTTCCCCTTGTCAATGTGGGTATAAACCTGACAGTCTTACTTCATGAAATAACATGATGATTCTAGGAATGCATGTTAGATAAAACACTGCTACCTCTCCCGCACCTATCTTAGTGGACCACACATGCAAAGAAACCCAAGGAAAAAAAAAAAAAAAGCTTTGCACTGACATCTCCATTGTGGCTGGGCAGCTTTGCAGGGTGAATGCTATCAAAAATGGCTTAATTCATGATGAAAGTATAGCCCATTGTGGAAGTATAGTATATTTACATTGCATTACAGAAAACAAAGACCGTGATCCAGAGGTAGGAGAATGGTAAACTGGAATACAGGTTGCTTGCCTCCTATTTTAAACCCTTCCAGTTGGTTGTCATATGACATAAGACTGAGATACTCTGTGCTTTGATTCTGCTTCCTGAACAAAGAACACTGACATCTGGTATGGTCTCTTTGGAAATTCTCAGGTGATACTAACTTCCAAATTATTCCTGTTGCTGACTGAGCAGTCACTTTTTTTTTATTTCAGAGGTGATACCTGAATAATCAGTTCCCCAGCTCACTTGATGTTTTAGAAATTGGTTAGAAATAAAACAAGAAAAAACTCGAGGGTTATGAGAGAGAACTAATTTTCTTCTTTTTACTAATCATTGGCTGCATATTTCTAATCTTAATTCCCCCCACCACCACCACCCTCAATGCTCCCTTTTTTCTCATAACTTTCCAAAAACTGTGGGGTTTTGCTGTTTGTCTTATGAGGTCGGCTTTAGTTTTGCAAAGGTTCAAACACCTACTCATATTTGCACTCCCCAAATACTCCTAGTGAAACATAGATCTAAATTGGTGCCCTCTCTCCAAAATCCTAAGGCCAATGCTTTTGTCTCTGTAACAGGACAGGATTTTTCCTGGTAAATATCAGCAGAAGTAAAGCATATAAGAACTAAGCACCTATGCAATTCATTACATGGGGCACAGGCCGCATGACCTTCCATCAGACTATATTCTGACTGGGCTTATTTACAAGCTGTATTTATTTTAGTTATGTTTTCTATCTACTCACTCTTCCTTATTTTGGGTGTCTAACTGACCACGTAAAAACCATGCCATTCTTTTGGCTGCCAGGTTGACTGTCTGAATTATAAGCAGAGAAAACACTTCCCAGGCAGGTTTGAAGGAAGTGTGTTTGCAAGAGTATTTGAGTTTAGAATACCCTTTCTCCAACATTCTTTTAAACAAAAGCCACTCTGATTAATGTTAGAAGAAAAGAGGCTGAAACATGTTCAAATGTGGCTGAATTGGAGTTCCAGAGTTTGCAAACACTCTCAAATCATTTACGCATTACTCCTTCCATCTATGTGTAATCCTACTCTCAGGCAGCTCAGAGGTTCTAGAGTATGTGCGAAGCAATGTCCAAGAAACCTCCTTTCCCACCACAGTTCTGTGTTTTTCCTACTCTCTTTAAACAGGCCAGTTAAGTTACAGACAAAATGAACTGGCTTAGGGTTTCTGATGTTAATAGCCTATGCATCAGAGATTTACATTTTTCTTATTACTTAAGACCAAACTATGTTAATTTTGGTTAGAAATTATTTAGAAAAATACTCTCCAAATCCCAGAGAGTTCTTAATTTCTTTGTTTCAGAGAATAGGTTTTGCCATGCCTACTTCTTATTCAGCAGAGTCAGTAAATAAAAAAAGGTTGTCTTTAAGTTGCAGAAAACTTTGATCAGTGTGCTGCTGTAACCCATCAAACCACCAAAGGGCATTGGCCAATTCAGTCCCATTTCATTGTCATTACTGGTATTATGGTGACTCTGGGCTACACCCAAGAAGGTGAGTCAGAACTCTACAATAAGTATTGTAGATCAAATGCTGAAGAGGCTTTGCCCTTACAAGTACCTTATATAATACTAAATATATATATGCAAGTGCTGAATTAAAAAGAAGCCAGTGACTTTAACATGTCATGTCTATATGGAGGTCATTGAACCTTCTTTGAAAAGTCATTTTTTTCTAATGCCATCTGTTTTTCTTATGATTTTTGCCCCCCTCAACTCATATAAAATGGATGTGTATTCAATCTTGAACTAAGCATGCTTGCAATGATTGAGAAATGTCTAAGGTCAGAGCTTACAAAAAATTCATAAGGGAAGCAGCAGGCATAAAAGAGAAGGGGTTTTTTTTTGAGAGAGTTCATGAGCCTCTGTATGAATTGGGCATGACATATTCATGTTACTGACTTCATTTATTTAATGTGGCTCCAAATAATTGATACCAGTACAGTGATAAAAGTACAGAGACTTCACTGCCAGAATTGTGATAATGAAAAGCCTCCCTGCTGATTTCATTCATGGGGCTGTTAGTCTGCTGGGAAAGACCTCTGATGAAAACTGGGCTGCAGCAAATGCCATAAAATAATGAAAGGCACAAAGACCTTTACCTGAGGAGAGCTTGGTCAGGGAGTGATTCAGGGCGGCAGAGGGAAAAGAGGGAAAATTACATTAGCTGACAAACCAGGCACAGCTTTTAAAAAAGAGTATGATCCAAATTGTGAGGACTGCGTTATACACAGAAATCTCCCATGTCTTTGGAACAGATTCCAGTTATGTGGTTTCAACAGCTAGTTAACTGGCATATCAACAGAACTTCTTACCTTGCTGAATGTAGTTCAAAACTTACTTTATCCTCATCTGCCAGCCATTTGTTCTCCCTGCCTTAGATTGTGAGCTCTCAGAAACAGCAGCTGTCTTTTTATTATACACTTAGCACAATGGGCTCCCTGTTTGGGCGATAGAAAATAATCATGTAGGCTCAAGACAGCCATATAAGTGTCGAAACACAGTTGATGTCGGAAGTCCTAGAGAGGAACTGAATATTAATACGAATCTAAAATCCTTTCTAAGCAAAAATCCCATTTGTCAACTCTGCTCATTTGTTTCACTTCATGTAAGTGTGTCAGTGGTTGTTTAAAATTCATAAATGTGCAGCAGAGTTACTGGATAAACATGGAGTTATTGTTTACACATCAGAGTGCGCTGAAGGCAGAGGCCTAGATGTGGAAAATCCTGTCAAGAGGATAGGACCATGATAGCAGTCAGTGCCAGGACAAACTCACCAAATAATCCACAATGTCCCTGTGTAAACTGCTAGTGATTAATCATCTGTTACGAAACAATAAAATAAATAAAATAAAATGCCCCTTACTTACAGCCCATGCTTACCTAACTTCAGCTTCCAGTGACTGCATGTCTTGTGGGTTATTTTTTTTTTACTAGCTAAAAGAGCTTCAGCTATGACAAATCTATCCCTCATGCAGGTGACTGTGAATTACACTCAAATCACCTTGATTCTCCTTGCTGTGCCTTCTCTTTATTACACTTACATTAACAAGTTGTCTTTATTGTGTTGGTACTTCAGATTCAAAAGCTGGGTCTTAGAACTTTGCACCCTTCTTCCAAGTCTTGGACTTACAATGAAGTGTTTAAGGATACCTCCATCCCATGTCTTCAGCTACTCTTCCAAAGGTGCTGCATTAGCAGCTCTAGTAAAACTTGCTATGAATAACGTCTTACCATCTTAAACCAAAATGCACTTCAGGTGAGTTCACAGGCACCCACAACTCCTCCTTTTGCAAACGGATTGTGAGGTCGTGCCTGCAGAAGGCAAGGTCACAGCTGTAGTGTACAGTTAGGGGTCATGCATGTTGGAGTGGATGAAGAATGAGAAAAGGCATTCTGCTGGTGGAGTTTAACTGGGTTTTAAATCAGGTACATTTGGTACGTATCATTCTTTAAATTGAACAGACTGGCAATTGCTGAGTAGTGCTGTATCTGTGCTTGCAACAGGGTCTGAAAATGGTGTGTAAAGGAGTAGCTGCTGGGATGAGAAAGATGGAGCGTGGCTCAGAAATGCCATTGTTGTTTGAGAAAAGAGTGCAGAAAGAGCTGTTTACAGTGCTGAACACAACAAAATCTTGGTATGGGACAGAAGTGGTGCAGCAAACATGGAGACACCTTCCCACGGCTGAGTGAGAACAAAAACATCAACACAAATAGGCAACAGTGAACACTGTCTGCCAAACAAGTATTGCCACCAACACTGTGCTGGCTGCCTTTCTGTGACAGAGCTTTCTAATACAGATGAAGCAAATTTGCAGAATTTTCATAGTGTGATGTGCATGTAGTGATACAGCTACACTCCTCTCTATTCTTTACGAGAAGAGGAAGAAATTTAGACACTTCTTCCTACTAATTAAATTGTCAGATTTCCTAAGACCTGGGCCAGGACTTAGACTGCCGAGTAAAAGAGGGCCAGGGAGCAGCTAACCACTAGCCCCCAGACTGGTGACACTGCTGAACTGTTAGTTGACGCCTGGCTCTGTCTGGGACCTCTCCAATGGAGCTCTGCCTGAGAGACAGTTCGGATTTGCATGGGGAGGTAGCTCACACCAGCGATCTTGGCTAACAGAGGGCAAGGACCACACTGCAGAGTTTCACTTCTTCCATCCTACACAGACACTCCCGTGCAACAACCATGTGGCATTCAAAGCCCCCTCCCAGCTGAAGACAACACTCTGGTAGTCTGCAGCACTCCTATTTAATAGGCTTTGAACGAGTGTCCTCAACCCCAAGTAGTACCAGGCATGAGAGGCACCCCACAGGGCAGGAGACAGGGGACCAAGCATGGTGTAGTGGCAGAACAGCCCATGTGCTCTGGTGGGCCAATAGCCCTAATCAGTTTAGAAGCGAGCCGGTTGGTGCCACTCAACCTTTTGTGCCAGGTACTGTCCCCTGGCTCTCCTTCGCTTGGGTGTTCAAAAGCATCCAACGAGTGAGAAGACCTCTGTTAAATGAGTACACCTGGGATTAGGCACTCACCTGGTAGCAAGAATATTTTTAAAGAGTAGTACATAATAGTCACGTTATAATAGTTATACCTGTTCCTGATCCAGCAGTAGAACTCGAATGGTTAATTTACAGTGATGTTAGAGTAGGTTGAAAGTTTTCAGTACAGCTATTTTACATTGGCAGATTTCATTAGGACAAGTTATTAGAATGAATAATAAAAAATAAATTGTTATTTGAATAAATAACAATAATATAATGGTAACGATAAAAAGAAACAAAACACCGTAGCAAAGCAATGCTTTGGTTTTGACATATTATGCACAAAAACTTTTGCTTTATTTAAAAATCAGCTGCTATTTGAAATAACAAATAAAGGGATTCAAATAAGGATCTGAACATCAACAACATATTTAGATTTAAACATTTTGGGCAAACTAATTATTTTCAGAATTTAATTTTGCACGATGTTTGGATTATTTTTTGGGTTTGTCCCCACTTAATTTAATATGAATATTTAATATGAACATTTACATGTCAAAATTCTTCAGTCCTGACATTTTTAATGGAATGGAAAATCCATTTGACAATCGACTTTAATTTGTAAGCTTTTGAATTGTTGTATCAGCTTTTGGCTTCTTGTTCATAATGTCACTTAGCAGTGGCACTCTTTGTTCTTGAAAGAACTATAACAAATACACAGTACTTTTATAGGGTAGATAAGCACTGTCAGTGTTCCCTTACATAAACCATCTGCAGAAATAGGCTACAGGGAAGAAGGAAAACACCAAGGAGAAGGTTATTCCATGGCAAGCTCTTGGCCATTTGCACTTGCTCTGCTCAGTTCCTGAGTAGTATCAGCCGACAGAAGTCGGCCTCCCAGGAAATTACTGTTGGTATCAGGCTGGCTAACATCAAGCCAGTACAGTACAGATTAAGAGCCTGATGCAATTTCATCTTGAAAATGACTAAGTCAGGACTTGGAGTGATTGCTCTGGAAAGCAGAGGTTCAGCTAAAACTAGCTACAGTTGCCAGTGAAGTATTGATTTAGTATGCCAGCTATAGCATCGATTATCTCCTGTCTGATTCAGCCCTCTGATTTCTATCTACTGGAAGTGCAGAAAAGCCTCTCTCATGAAAAACATTTCAGCTCTTCTGTCCCCTACAAATTTAAGGAATGCTTCACCATAGTCAGAGCCACTTCAAATAACCAGAGCTTAACATTTCTGAAATAAGGTTTCCAGCAAGGGTTGCACGTATTAATAAGGTCAATTGAGGGCACACCTGCAAATGCAAGGGTATTGACTACAGGCAAGTTAACCTCTCTGGGCATGATCTAACCCGTCTAATCCACTGCCCTTTTCCCCCTTAGTAATAAGGCAGCTGGACTCCTCAAGGAATTTGTTTTAATTTCTTTTGCATCATGGACTTTTACCTCCTGATGTTACTATATGTTAGATTTGCTAAACATGAGCGTAGTAGTTAGATAATTTTTAAAAGCTAATTGTATTTCTTCTGCTAATGAATTATTCATAGTATAATCATATAAATCCACTCTTCACATTGATGTTTTATTTTGCATACTAATCTGAACATTTTGCATTTTCCAGGTTTTGATCTCCAGATGATCTTTGATACTGACCTATTCACTAATACAGGGTTTATGTTGCCCTCAGTGTTCTGGTTTTTGGTTTGGGTTGGTTTTTTTGTTTTGTTTGTTTGGCGGTTGGTTTTTATTTTTAATGCACCCAAATAGTGCCTACATTTTATTAATACATGAGAGACAGGCTTTGTCTCATGACTTCTTCTTCTTGTCTAACAAACCTCCAGTTGTCACTTATCAAGGGCCTCTAGGAGATTTTCTGAGAACTGGTGTATATATCTCTGTAAGCTGGCTACAATACCCCTGTACCCAGCTTTCACAATCTAAATCCTCCTCCGCAGTTTTCACTACAAATCTCTGCTGCTCTTTTTTGCTTCAAGAGCCAGAGCAATGCATCCAGAAGTCCCAGGAATGTAATAGGGAGGGAAGGATGTTGCCTTGATCTAAAGAACAAGGATTGGCAGTTGTATAATGCTAGGGGTATATTGAACTTCATCATACTAGTGAGACAATGCATGTAATCATTGTATCCAAGATCTGGTCCCTCCTTTGCCAGAAATAGTTTATGTTTTCAAGGTTCTCATCAGCTTCAACCAGCAATGGTTTAAAAATCCAATGGTGAACAAAAACTTTGGGTTTTTGGGGTTTGGGTGGGTTTTTTTTTTCCCCTGTGGCTTTAGTATTGTATGAGAGAGAGTGTGTGGCTGAAGTTGTCTTGAGAGTGAAAGAGGAAAGCAATTTGGTGGAAATTTGACAAGTCTTTTGTAAGATGCAGCAGTTTTTTATTTGCAAACCTTAGTCACAGCAAGCTGTGTTCACATCCATGACGATCCTTACTGGAACAACTTCATATTATCAAGCTGATGGTTAAAAGGTACTCAGAAAATTGCACCATAGCTTACATATTTGCAGCATGGTCTCATACCTTGTTGAAACAGGAGTATTTCTTAGTAATATGGGGATAAGATTTCTGTAAGAAGAAAAATTAATCCTGAAGAATACCGAGACCACAGGCCAACAAGGAGTCTGAAGGGAAGAAATTTCCTAAAGGAAATTTTCTGTCAGCCTCAGAAGCTGAGCTGTATCTTGTCAATGAGATGGAGAAACACATGGGAAGCTTTCCCTAAAAGTAACCTGTGAAATTTTGCCCTGGTGTTGTTAGTAAGAGGCTGTTACTGTACTTCTGAAAATGAAAACCTGATTCTGTATAGAATGGGAGCTTTCCTTCTTAAGAAAGCATAATCAGCCCAGAAGGTACAAATTTTAAGATGAATGGAAAGATTTTACAGGCTTTCAGTCCAGTCGTTTGAGACCTGACCATTCTCATGTTCAGCACCAGTCTCCCATGTCTCAGAAACACCAGGAAAGATTGTGCGGAGGTAGAAAATCACTGCTACACAGTTGGCTAGGTGAACAGTATCTGATGCAACTTCTGCTAACATGCACAGATTTTACGATCATGCCTGTAACCAAGGGGCTGAAGGGAAATGTTAATTAATCTGAAGGAAAAAAATATTGCCAGAGGCTATCTGCTGAATGAATTGATAGAATAGCTCCAACATTGTAATTTCCAAACCGTATATCCAGCAAGACTACGCCTAGTAGTTTTAGCTCCCAGATGCCTCGGGAGTACTTTAACGGTGATCAGGGAAAAGTGCAATTCCAATAATAACTTTTTTGGTTAAGAGGCTGGCTAGAGTAAGAGTCTTTCTGCAATGTGGTTGTAAGCTGGCTTGGGATCTAGGCTTTGTCTCAGTGATGCTATGAACTGTGTGCTATAATGAGCAAATACCCTATGAATTTGTATCAGGGTTTGGAATTCAGACCCTTCCTCTTATTCTTCATCATCCTCAGAAATATAAGGTGTTTAAAGAGAAAGGAGGGGGTGCAGTAATGATATCAAGGCTGCACTTCTGTAGTGTAGAGGTCTGTTTTGATTAAAGAACTTTCTCTGTAGAAGGTGATGTCTGAGAAGAAAAGCACTTAGCTTGACTTGCACGTTCCTCAAGAGTATTACTGAAGTGATATATATTGTCAGGGAAGTTTGTCATCATCCTGACTGTAAATATAGTTGTTTGATTGCAAGTTTGAGCGTTTTCTTTCAGCAAAGAGTAGAATTTTAATTCCTAAACTTTCCATCGTTAATTCTGCCCTTTGAGCAGTTTGTCATAAGCAGCACTAAACAATTGACTCACTATTCTAATAATATGGTCTCTAATCAGTGAAACAAATGAACCACAGTAACTTTTGATTTAATTTTGATCCATATCTTTCAGCTTGTTTAAACTTTCTAATCCTGTGCCTTTCCAGCATCAACAGCTCTGTGCCTAAAGGAACTAAAATTCATAGGCATATCTGGATTGGAGGAGCTTATCTCCTTAACATAATACCTGTCATATTAGTAAGCCCAAAGTTATATCTACTCAAATAAGTATACAGTTTTATAGGCAAATTTTAAAACATTTAAAAATTAATCAAATAATGTCTTTTTTCTGATAATTTATCCCCTAATCTTCTATGATGAACCATTGGAAAGAGCTAAATATCTGGTAATTAGGCTAATAACTATTTTAATATTGCATCATTACTTTAATATGTGACAAGAGTTGCATGCTAAATTTTCTTCCAGCATTTCTGAAGGGTTTGTTTATAGGATTTACAGAAGGAGAATGAAGGGCCATGCAATCAATGCCTTTGTAGCTGAGAGGGAGTCACCATGAGGTCACTGTTCGACAGATAAATGATGAATTTTTAAGGATGATGCTTTATTCTGTAACCTTTTGACTTTTAGAATTGCCCTTGTAACAGACAGCCATGAGCTTCAGCAAATGAGTGAAATGTGAAAAACAGAAAACAAGGCTTATTATTTGACCTGCTTGTTAGGGAAAGCTTCTTTTGTGTGCACAGTGAGCCTAAGTAAATCCTTGAATTGGGATTGTTATTTTCTAACTAGCATCGGCAAATAAAGCTCGCATCATGTCAAACTCATCCTAATGACTAGGATTCTTCATGTTTGTGTAAAAGATGCATAGTTTGACCAGGACCATGAGGTAATATACAGTAAATAGAGGATGATGTTAGAGAAGAGATCTTGCTGACAGGAATAATGTGATTCAGCCTCTAATGACTCAGGGTTTTAAAGAAGTGTTTTGGAGTAGACTTCAATTTGCAATTCTCCTTTGAATTTCACTTGCTTATCATTAAACCCTCCCAGCTGAAAGCCTCTTGCTTACATCTCAGAAAAGGATAGCACCTTGCCAGGAAGAGATGTGTGGATAATGTTTTGCTCAAAGTGATAAATATTCACACACATATAATAAGGCCCCAAATGCCAGAGATGGCCTCTCTTTTGTAGAGCCTCAAGCAACCCTAGGCCACCCAAGGTGATGGCCAGCCCCCTCCTCCTACAGTCCTGCCAAGTACTGCACCCCTCACATCCCTGGGACTGGTGTCCCTCTTTCTTTCTTTTAACGTTTGTAAACTTTGATCACTTTCAAAAACAGCCCCTGGCTTCAGTGTGTCCCCAGTTTTTCCTGCGCAAATCTGAGAATTACTCCATCTCGAGTCTCTCTTCTGGAAACAAGGAAGGCTGATGGCTACTAGGGAGGCTAACAGGACTTCCCTGCTTTTGTCTTCTGTTCTCCGAGTCTTGTATTTCCAGTGTAGCCCCGGGTACTTTCTGGCCTCTCAGCCTTGTCTTTCACATTGATGCCATCCACACCCGAGAGGTGAAGTCGGAACCCCTAGTGATTTCACTTGATGTTTTTGGTGTCCAGCATTTTCATTGTCCGGTGTTTTCAAAAGTCGGTCATTGCACAGAGAAAGAAAGCAGGGGAGCCAAGATCTCCCTAAAGGCTAAGCAGCAACAGGGAAGAGCAGACTGAAATTGAACATTTTTCTTCAGCAAAGTGATTCCACTATTTCAAAATTATTTGTCCGTCACTGGGAAAAAACCCTACACATACTAAACTCCTCTGCAGAAAATGTATTACATTACAAATAATTAAGAAAAATTAAAATATATGTTTCCTAACTAGCTAACTAATAATTGATTTTCTTGCTTCTTACTGAGTTGCTCCTAGAAGACCAAAAGCCTTTTAAGTTTAAGCTGAGCCTTTTCATTTTTCTAGATGTTAGCTAAACATCTCCAAGCTTCTGGAAACTGAAGAATTGAGATATTGAAAAACTTCTGCTATGGCCTGGGTTTCTGGACTCCAAAATATGCTGCAGGAGCCTTAAAACTTCATGGGCTACTGTCTGTGGTAATCCAGACAGAGAGACCGCTACAGAAATCTCAGTTCTAGAAATCTGGGTTCCCGTAGGCAGGAAGCAAAGCAATTTCCAGTGGCCTCCGTTTTTTAGCAGAGGTTCATCTAAAGTCATATATTTCTGCCAAACGTTCTTCTCTTGACAATTTGACATGTTTAATGGAACAGCAAACCAAACCAAATTTTGCTTGGAAATTTCCAGACATTTTTATATCTTGCCTGGCTCAGGATGGAAAACAACTACTAGAGCCTGCAAAATCAGAGACAGATTTTTGAAAACTTGCTCATGATAATAACACCTTGATTTCCTTATTGTAAATTGTGAATAAATCTTAGATTAACATTGCTCCTCTCCATGTCATCAATAGACGAGAGAGTCATCTACTTTGAGAGTTTGAGAGTCACTAGATGTGCAAAGAATTTCTCTTCTTGTGCCTGCATTGCGCGATGCATTGTTTGTGATGCCCTATGAATCTCCAAGCCTCACTTGTCTGACTTAAGACTGTAGTTGGGATGCTTTGATGTCTTAGGGAGATAGCCTAAACTCCCCAAAGTAGAAAATCAAGTTGAAACTTATTTCTTTCATGTGGTGCCTTATGAATAGATGCTGTGGGTGTTACATTTAAGTATACAAGGCTTGTACTTTTGGAAAATACCTTTAACACAGTCTGTGTGGGAGAGAATGATTTCCATGCAATCTTTGATTCTCTTCTTTTTCTCAACCAATTATGTTCTTCTAAGAAAGGACTGTGTCAACGGGCATTTGTAAAAGTTGGGGAAGTTAATGTTCTGGGCTCAAGAGGGATGTGATTCCTTCTCTTCTGTCCTTAGGAGTTAAGTGGTTACTCAGATAACCCAGATTCTACAGGAAAATACATCAACTACAATCAATTTTCTCTCCATTAAAAGTAAAATTTGTTAATCTGTTCAGCTGCGTTGATTCAAAGATCATACATGATTTTGCTGCTAAACTGTGTAAAGACAAGGAAGGAGGGAAGCAGCACTCCTGTAATACTTGCAGTTACCATATTCTCTGCAAATTCTCCAAATTGATAGAACAAGCTCTTCCTTTCTGACTGTCTGTATCTTCATGGTGTAAATGCAAGAGAAGGATTACACCTTTTTCTTTTCTGCCAAGTCAGCACCCTCTCAGTCCCTTCTGTTGGAGGTCTTTGGGCAATACAGTATATAAATATTTATTGCTTTGCCATGGAAAAGAGCTTATTCCTCTTCCCAGGGGCATTGGCCCCATGAAGCATTATGAGTTCTGAATATTGTACTGCATGATAACTCCACTACCAGTTCCACCTCTCTTCATTATACAGCAGTTGAACATTTTATTCCTCCTCAGGGGTGCTGAAGGTTTCTTATACTCTCCTAAGGCATGTTTTTCAGGAGTCACAAACTTTTTTTACTAACTAGAGGATATAAACATCAAAGAGCCAACAGACTAAATGCCAAGGATCAAAATCTGACAAAAGTGAGCAAACCATCTTAAAAATCTATTGTAATGAAGTTTGTAGTTCTATAGAGCTGTTTCACTGTACACTCAACCAAGTCAAATAGACTTGCAACAGAGACACTTTTGCTTCAAACACCAAAGGCCGCTTTTTCAGTAATGAAGAACTTTCATACAGCTGTTGGAGCCTTTGAGGCTACTGAACGGCTCCAATGCCTCCTGGGTTGGAGGCAGTTGTGCTACACTCACCTTTGCAAGCTTGAGACAGTTTTACTACAAGGAGGGCAATGAATGCTGTAGTCCTTGCTGCAGACTTGCTCAGATTCTGTGGCTTTAAATAAACTCAGTGGGCCACTGTTTTCTGGCATGCCTCATAAATCTGCCTATATAAGTCTCAGTACATTCTGCCATCTATTACTCATGTCCATATTAGAGATAAAGTAATTCTCTTTGAACTTCCACTGCTGCCAAAAAGCAGAACATCATAATGCAGAACAAATACTTCCTCATGTTATATACCCTTTATTTTTGTGTTTGACCCTTACATTATGTGGGGGTAAAAAGTTTGCAACTTCTTCTCATGTTTTTGGAATGGCTTCCACAAAATTTTTGAGCCCAGGTGGAAAGGGAAGAAACTGACTTTGCAGTGCTTCCTGAAGTGGGTGATATCTTTAGAATAATGTTTTGGAACAATTCTTGCTCTTTTGTTTTTAAACCTTGGAGCAAAAATGGGGTCGATTAAAATCAATTAGCTGCATTTATGGGTGAATTCAAAAAGTTCGGCTGCTTATGCAAGTATTAAATGAGGCTTTGCCTCTTTTATACAAAACCGGCACTTCTCTAGAGGCTTTGGAATAACCTGCTCATGAAGGTTCTGTCTGAGAAGTTTCTTCCATAACTTCAGATTTCCTTTATTCCTCACAGTTTGAGGACACCTCTCCTTTTCTCCAAGTCCAGTAGCCTCCAGAGGCTGCAGATGGATGTTAAGAAGAGCAGGAAGAGCTGTTCAAGTACTGAGAATGTAATCTATTCACTTTTGGGATCCATTTCAGAGGACTAGACAAAGCTTCAGACACTCCCTTGCTTGGGCCAGTGTACTTTCTCTAATTAGAGAGGTAGGTTAAGTTATCTTCTCATTGCAGCAATTAACACTTGCAGTGACTGCCAGACAATTTTGTAATGATTCAGGAAGAGCATCCAACTTCAGAGAAAGCTGTAGTGTTCCAGTACTTCTTTGTCAGAGATGAAAGTTCACATTTCAGCTAGGAACAAGCTGCTCCAGAATGCCATTAGACCATCCTTGCACATAGTGCATAGTGTGCTGTATATTAATGTTCTTGCTATAAATAAAACATTACATTTATCCCATGCATTTGATTTTCACATCTAAGTATACTGTATACAGCCTTGGATTACAGTTGAGCATGTAGACAAAAAGCATCATAACAAAGGCAGACAACAGACCACTCCACTTAAATCTGTGTAAATGAATCTTTTCTGTAGCAGTTTGCTGCAGCAAAATTCACCCGTTTGGCTGCCCTATAAACAAACACTGAGACTGCGTGTAGCAATGCTAATGAACAGTTTCAGGCACCTATTTACAGAACCTAACTGAAGCAAAAATATGTTTGTACCATTGTCGGTTTTGCTGTATTTGAATGCTAGATAGCTTCCTGTCTCCTGTAGTCTCAGGAGTGACTCTTGGTGTCAAGTAATAGAAGCAGAGGTGCATTGCTTTGACATCCTGGCATGCATGTGGTTGACAATCCACTTGGTGTTCTACGTTACTCTTCCTTTCAAGAGATTTTAAGGGGAATCATTTCAGGTAGTTGTCCTGCTTCTCCACAGATTACCTCTTTAACTTTTATCTTTACTCACAGTATGTCAGAGCATACTTCACCCCATGTGCTTCACCTTTTAGAAGAGATATGCACCATAATTAGATGTATGTGGCCTGCTGTTAACCTATGATCACACATTGAACTTCCATAATGCACATATAGAGCATGATTTTTATACCAGGACAACAGGCTGCAACACTTTCTATTTTATTTTGTTTCACTGCGGTTTAAGATTACCAAGAATGAGCCTGAACTAAATAAAGTTAAACAAATTTTATACTTAAATAAGTGCTTACATACACTTAATACGGTTTTGTGTTGGTTTATCTGGATTGCTTAAAAGACTAACAACTCTCCATCATGGTCAAGTCTTCTGTTAATCCTGTACAATCCCACTAAACTCTGTAGACATAAGTGAGAGGAGAATGTGGCCTATGACATTGTATTGGCAAAATCAACTATTTGAGAAAAGGATTGTTTCAAAGAAATTATCCTGAAACTGAACCAAGTCATCTTTTAGTAGACAGTGTTCTGGAAAACATTAGCCTCCAAAGTGAGGAGTAAGTAAAGACAGGATTGTAATGGAATCATAACAATGCTGCTGCAATGTGCCAAATACATAGCATTTAATAATGCAAAGTGACAGCAGTCTTGAAATTCTGATGCTGTAAAGCTATCCACATTCAGAAACAAGTTGAAAAATAACAGAGCAAATTGATATGATTCGTGTAAATATTCTACTGGTTTGTCTGGACAGAGTATCCTGTCAAATGAAGTATCATTAAAGGCCTCCAGCTAAGAAGAAGCTGAGTGAAACCCAGTGTCTAACCACCTTTAAAAATAAATCCTCTACTTAGAATGGAAGTTAATGAATGCTGCTACTTCATGACTGTTGCACTGCATATTCCTAAATAGCTAGATTGTGTCCCTAATGCAAACAGCGGAGAGCATACAGAAGAGCTGCAGTGGTCAAGTCAGACAAACAAAATATGGATTAAAGTTTTAGCAAGTGGGCTAGAAAGAGCATAGGTCTCAGCCCAGCTAGATTCCAAAGACACTAGTAAGACACTTTAATTACATGATTGATGTGGGCTTCAAAAGAAAGCACTGAATCCACAATGACCCCAAGGTCACAAGCATTATCTGAAGGATAAAAGAACTACCACAAATGGAAACCACCACAGATGACACCTGAGACCTCTGCACCAGTGAACTAATCAATAGCAACTCAGTTTTGTCTGTGTTAAGTTTAACAAAATTTGAAGTTACCCGTGATTAAATATCACAGAGGCAATTACACAAAACATCAAACTTCTTTGTAGGCTCTGCAGGGACTGAGAGGATATCCGAATATCGTCTGCATACAAATGACACAGCAAACGGGGCGGCTGAATAATGTTAACTAAGGGAAGTGTATAAATAGAAATCAAAATTGGAACCATAAGAGAATCACAGCCTTCCTGAAGAATGAATTCCCTCCAGCAGAAGTGAATTTTGTCAATACGTCTAAAACAGCGAAGACAAACTAGTCCAAGCTCCCAAATGGAATTAAAGAAAGGCCTGATAAATAGTCACTGGAAAGTCAACATCTAGTAAAATATATGAGCTGTTAAGTAGTGTGAATATTTTATTCACCTTCATTAATACTTCTGGAAGCAGGAAGACCCAGTGAAGTCAGTAGCTGTATTTCTTTTTAAAAGGAAAAGCTTAAGTTACATAGATGCACTAGTGATGTGCTCGGTCTTTCTCCGTAGGAATCAGTAGTATAGTTGAATTGCAATAATGCGCTAATATGGGAAGGCACTTGCTGATCAGTGCTGTTGTCTCTTGAATGGCAGTACTGCGACAGCTTCCAACACTTCATCTACCTTTGGAATTAAGAAAAGTCCAGGCACAGACAGAAGTGGAGTTAGGCCATTGTTAAAGAAGTGGGAGGAACTTTGTGCATACATTCAAGCCAGATGGAAGCTCAACTTGACAGGGAGAACATCAGAACATCAGAAGTAAGATGAACCAGCAAAGGTCCATGAGTGGAAAATTTCTAGACAAACTGAGGCAATAGCCAAAAATATCTAGGTCATTTCCAGAAATTGATGTGGCAATTCATAATGATTTATGACTGTAAAACTGATATTAATTAAAGCAAGTTTAGCAGTATCCTTATCACTTAGATTTGATGCTATTACAGCTAGCTGTAAAGAGCATACAAATTACCCAGAGAAGGACTTTTAAGCTCACCTATTATTTTTTTCCTTTGCATAACATGCTTGCATTTCTTGACCATGTTAGTGCAGGGTCTGAGCCAAAAGCAATCACAATGGAATATGGATAGAAGATGAAAACTTATTAAATCCTAGAGGGATTGCAAGGAAGGACAGGGGCTGAGTTCAACAGAAGGCAATGTAAGAGGCTACACCTTAAAATGCTCTGAAGTAAAAAAATTCAGTACATCAGCTACCTAAATAGAAACCCGCATAGAAAGATTTGGGGTTTTTTTAATGTATTTGGGGTGGGTTTTTTTAGAGACCTAACGAATCAAAATACCAAATACAGACAAAATAAATGCAAGGACAGTTGTTCCCAAAATCAATTCCTAGTTTCTAATAAATGGGGACAGGGAGGAGGGATCAACCATGGACCATATATTTCCTCCGCCACCTTGATTTAGTGGTAAAAATTGACCTTTGCTCTTCAGGTCAAAAGTCCAGGCCTCTGTGAGCTTACATAATTAGATGTCAGCTGTAAGGCAATAACGTAATGGAGCTCAGGTGTGGATTTAGCAGGATGGCCGAGGGGGATGTGACCTCCTCCTCTCCCCCCATTTACCCTCTCCCCTGCTCGGCTTTATGCCTTGCTGCCTGCCAGTGCTCTGGGGCCTGTCCCCACGCCAGCGCCAGGAATGGGATGCCTGCCACAGGGTCCATGCATTTCTGCTAGGAGTCACGTAAGCAGGCAAGAGCGGCCCAGGCTTGGGATGGGGGGGAGTCGCAATCCAGGGTTTAGCTCTCCTGTTGAGATCGAGCCTGCCCTTGAAACTGTGCTACCAGCTCGTGCTGCTGGCGGGGTTTGAGACTGAGATTAGGTGAAGGAATCGGCTCAGAGAGCCTGATGGGACTCAAACACTTCCCAGCTCCAGGCACACATTGCAGCCATGTTCCAAGCTTTGAGCAGAAACGTTGAGTGTTTGCTTCCCATCTCTGCCCCCATGTCCTGATGCCCACAGGAAGGAAACTCCAGAAGGTGAACAGACTACAAAGGGAACTCAGCTTGCTCAGGTCAGGTTCCAGATCTGGACAGTCGGTGCTCGCAGAGGTTCAGTCATGGTGGGCTAAAACTTCAGTGTGTGATCCCGCTTGAGCAACATAAAAACCAAGATAAGGAATGAGTAACTCAACCAAAACTTATCTATGTTTTGGACAGTAAAGACTGAGAGAAACCCTATGTCCTCCCAATTAGAAGCTCCTGCACAGAGGAAGATCTTAGTTCTACTACCTGCTTGCAAAGGAATCTAAACCTGCATCACTTCTAGACCAGGGAATAGCCTAACTGCATCTGTGCAGGGTTAGAAATATATCCTTACTATAACTATTGCAACTAGTTACAAGAATCACCACTGCTTCCTCTAGTTTTTAATAGAGTTCTCCCTTCGTTTTCAGTTTTGGATTTGCAGAGAATTTGTTGCTTATTTTTGCTTTTGGGGTTTGGTTATCTTGGATTTTTTTTTTTTTAAGTTTTGTTTGTTTGGGGTATTTTTGTAACAACAAATTAGAAATGCAATTACATATTATTGTTTGAGTTTGGTTGGTTTTGGGTTTTTCAAAAAAAGCTATACTTTGACTGGAAATTAATAATTTTAGATTGGTAAAAGAACTTGAAAATGACCACAAAGAAAACAGAATTTGTGAACAATCCAGACAGCTCTAAGTACAAGAAACAAAAAATAAATTCACCTGTCCACCATAGAGGGGATTTTCTTAACTCCTTTGATTTTCTTAACTCTTGAGAAAAATTAGTCCTCCTTTAAGTCCCCTGTTGGCTATGTGACATACAAAAATAGCTCTTTGTTTCCTGAAAGCTTTGCCAGGTCACTAACTCTTTTATAACATTTCAGGCTCTCTACAAGGCATAACATATAAAGCAGAGGTTAGTATTTCACGTTATCTCCTTACCACCATTATTACAAGGACAAAATCCTTCATGGCCCTAGAATGACCTTCTCTCTAGTCCTACTTGGTGTTGCCTTGTTTTATGGTTCAGTATTATTTGTACCAGAAATAAGACATACAAACACTGGCATTCATACAGCACTTCTAAATCTTTTGTACGCCACTTTCACATCTCTGATTTTGGAATTTCTTGATATTTAGGCTTCGGAGAATTAAGTTGCTCTGTTTTGTAAGTCTGGAATAAATTGTCTCTGCTAGTTTTCAGCAATATTATTATAATTATATGCTTATTAATAGTCTACATGTGTATCTTTGATCCTATGGTCAGGATTGGTGAGTTGATTACAGTGGGAGCAGTTGATCTGGACTAGTCCTTATTTCTCTTTTTTCTAGATTTTCATGCTTTAAAGAGGGTGACCTCTGCCAGGTCTAGCAGCAGGGGTCTGAGACATAGCAGCCCAGCTGTAACCCCACCTGCAGACAACTTATCACTTACAGCATAGGATGCAAAAGCAAATATTTGCAGGTTCTCCACTGACAGCGGTTCACAGTCCAATATACAGGAGGCAAGCGACATTGAGCACTGACAGCTCAATGACAGCTATAGTTCCCCTAAGTCATAAATTCAGTTTTAGGTTTTCTATTACCATGTCAAAAATACCATAAAAGAAAGGACTAATCTAGTACAAGCTCATCCTGGCAGGACTGGTGTGCAGAAAAGACACTGGCATGTTACCTTTCTCTATCAACATGGCCATGACAAGGTTGCAAGCTTTTTCGCCTCTCCATCCTTATCCAGTTTTCACCAGAAGTTCTTGCCTACCCTTCAGTGCAGGCTCAAGAGCCCTGCAGCATCTCTTTCTGTTTGGACACTGGCATCAGACCCTGGCCACTGTTATCTACGTGCAGCAGTGACAGCAGATGCCATTGCAGTCTAGCCAGACCCAAGTCCCAGGCCAAACCCAGCTGGACTGGACACCTATACACACCAGCTCTGCTGGGAAAATCTTAACGAAAAGATTTCGTTTTCCATCCTTTCCTTGGAGAAGTTCTTGCAGAACACACACACCTGTGTGTGCTGCAACTCTTTTGTTGTTTTGCCTTTCCCATCCATTTTCTGCCTCTTGCCTTCTGCCTTCTCCACACAGTCCACAGTGAACAGAAAGCTGATGCCAAGCCTCGTTGCAGCCGCATCAGTTGCCCAGTCCTGCCAGGCATGGATACCCGCTGTTGCTGCTATTTCTGTTGCTCAAGGGAGAGGAAAAAAATAGCGTATGGTACTTGCAATGCCAAGATTCCTGGGGCATTTTGGCCTGCCAGTGGCATGGTACTTTTTATGAAGCTATTTCCTGGGTCACTAGTTGACCTTGGAAATGGAAAGCTGGCCCTGTGTAAGTGAACTGCCCCAAAATATTCCATGGTGTCCTGGTATGCGAAGGGCAGACAAGCAGGGAGCTGTCTAGGATACCAGTGACACGTGCTGGCAGAAAATCACCACTGCATGCTTTTGCTAATTTGGCTATGCCTCGTACTTATTTCTAAACTGACTTAAATCTGCCTTGCCTGGTGATCCAGCAGGTTAAAGCTCTGACACCCGTACCACGGAGCCATGGCTGTTAAGGGTTGCTGCAAGGGCTTCCAGGGCTTTCTCCTCCCAGCAGAACTGACTTTTAGAAGCTTTCAGTAATTTTTTTGTGTTAAGAGGTGTGCTAGGCTGCTATTCTTTCTTCAGGTAACACAGGACTATTAATGAGAACCTGGTATCCTCCCTAGTAGGTTAGGGAGGTTTATACCCCTCATGATAAAATAGTCTTGTGGTTTTTCCATTACGAATCTCTTACCAGCTTCACTATATTTGCTGTAAGGCTTTGATACACTGCAAAAGAATCATCCTCAAGCTTCGAAAGTGTCTTTTTTCTCTGAAACTTTGCTTTGCTACAGCTGAGCAAAAACTAATAAAGGGTTCTTTTCTTGTGCATGTACAATAAATATACAAATTATAATTAATTTTAACCTTACCTTAAAATATTCCTAAGAAATAACACATCCAAATTATATAATTTCACTATAATTAAAATTGAAGCTGCAAAGTAAAGTACGCAAAAGTTGCAAAAATGACACAATCAAGGTTGGCTGTGCAATCACAGTTTGCCTCTCATGTGCTTATGCATTCTAGTAATATTGGAAATAGCTGTTTGAAATTGTTGATCTTTTTTTCTGACAGCAGGATCCCCTGCACCAGGTAGCTTACAGATCAGAACAGAATTTGTTTGGAAAATACTATAATCTCACAGTCTTCAAGTCTGGTTGTGTAGGATTGAATGGAACAGGACGTTATGAGAAGTAGGCTTTGAATTTTTGTTTGCTTGTTTTATACATAATAATAATGACTCTGCTGGGGGATAGAATAATATTGCTTTGCAACATGTCAGTGCTATGGACCAACAGATTCCAATTTCAGCCATACTGACTTGTCTGCCCACAGACTGTAAGCTCTGTCTTGACAGCTGCATACCCATCCTTTAGGCAAAATTTTAAACCAAAAAAACCCCAAATTCTGACCTCCAAGTCCTGTTTTCCACTGATCTTAGAAACCACAAAACATTTCATTAGAAATTTTCCTGTGATCATTCGCCAAAGCATATCATCTTTATTGAATATCTTTCTACCACTGACTACGTGTATTGGTTATTTTCATTTAAAAGATTTGTATGCACCTGCCGTCATGGTATTTGGATGCATGACAATGCTATTCTCAGCTAGAAAAGAATCCAAATAGGACCAAAGGGAATATGAAGCAGCCAAGACACATTTCTATGTTTTAAATTTCTTACATTTGTAGATTTTTTGTTAGGGTGATGGTCTTTTAAGCCAGACTTACTGGCAAAACACATGATAGCCACAGGAATTATAAAGCCTGGCAAAAGTGCCTCCAAATTAGAGAGTTTGAAATCAACACAAAATAAATGTAGATCACATTCAGATCCTTGAAACAGCTGCAGTAGCAGAAGCTAGACATACCTTAAATCGTAAGTCTTTTGTTTCTCATTAAACATTAAGGACTATGATTGCTTATTAGAAAATAATGGTGAACTGAATGCATTCTGAATAGCTTCGATGCATTACACCCGCCAAGCCAACGTGAGAAACAAATGCAGGCCTTGTCATGTTTTCAGAATACAAAAACCGGGTACCTCTGTGTTGACCGTTCCAGGCATATGAAAATTACCCCACAAATGACACCTTTTCAAAAAAACATAACAATAATAAGGAATGTCTGCAGCAGCTAACCTGGGACCTGACATCAACATGTGCGTGTTTCTCAATGTGAAACATTTGTACTTTCTGCACTCAACTGGTTATACTTGTGCCATGAATTTGAGGCACCCAAGGGCTCTGATTCCCATGACCTACTAACAGTCATGCAAAGCAAAGAACTTGTACAGCACAACAAATTCCTGTCTTCATATTTCCCTCTGACAGCAGGGCCAGAGTGCTAGAGCTCTTGTGCTGCTTACAGGGCTTTTCATACCGGAGTTATTCTCAAGGGGCTGTTTCCATAAAGTTTAAGATCCTTTTAGATAGAAGAGAGATTGAATAAAAAAGGCTTAGCATAACTGAGAATCAGGTTGGTTGTGTACCTTGCAGGGTACTAAGACGCCAACGTATTTCAGATTTAAAGGTGAGAACAAATTTGTGTATTAAATTTTGAGCATGTCTGTGTTCTAGGAATGAAAAATAAGTATTGTCGGAGTGAAAATAGTAATGACCAATGAATAAAAAAAGATCAGGATGTCTCAGAAATTGTTAGCCAAACACAATGTAATGAAGATGGCTTCATTGTGAAAGATGATAAGCCTGAATGTTGAGAAAATCTGCTCGCTAGTCCAAATAGGAAAATCTTTAGTGTTCTATAATTCATATCAAATGTTACTTAGCATTTGAACCTCTTCACTTGAGTTCCCAACAGGCACCAAGACAGTTTAATGCTAACCACATCAATTGATTTCAGCTACTGCTTTATAACCAAAACCAGAACTGGTGCTGATGTTGTAACAAATGCTGCTGTTTCTGTGGGTATGAAAAGGGAATTTTCTACATTTATATGCCAGAAAAACCCAGGCAAAAATTTACTCTATGATGCAAACAGCTTATGGTAAGTATCTGACAACAAATAACATAAAGGCAAGAGAGAACAAGGAACTCATGCTAAGCAATGGTCAGAGCATGCTAATAATCTACTATCAAGGTAACTTTAATGACAAGAGAGAGCTTAGATAGGGACACCAAGTACAACAGTGGATATTTGTGTTGGCCACAGTATTTATGGATTCCTAACAAAGTATCTCATGTTGGCATGAAGTGTGATCAAACAGAGACAGATCTGGCAGAAGAAACATTAAGTGGTAAATAACTATAGTTATAAAGATATTGAGCAAAGGAGTTGCCAGTTTCGATCAGATAGATCAACTTGGCCCACTGGTAATGAAGAAAAAGTCAGAAGCACAACCTTCAAATTCATGCAAGACCACTCTTGAGGTTAGAGAGTTTGGCTTTCCATCCTGTACGCAGGCACATCTGAGGGGGTCTGACATCAGCTGGGACTCTGAAGCTGTGTGCATCAACCCTGTGGTTCACTCTGGCAAGAAAAGGGCGCTTGGTCAGCACTGGATTTGAAAAGTCAGAAACGTACATCTATGAAATAACAGGAGGAAACCAGATTTTTGTGGTTGGAGATTCTTGGAAAGCAATCTACTGAGAACAGGAAAGAACAATAGAGAACAAAGATTTTTTTCAGGATGTCTTTTATAGGCTTAAAGATTTAAACAGTTACTAACTAGGAGATTATTCAAAATGCTGAATAAGCCCATAGCAAATTCCAGGTTTTGATTATCATTTGTGCACTACTGACTAACCTATAGGTCCTGGCCTATTTTGTGCTTCTGGCTGTATTAGGGCCAACAACCACTCACACATGGGTGGATCTGAGTGCATCTCAGCCACAGAACTTGCACGGAGTTTCACCATACTCTCCAATTAGCAGGTAAGGGGAAAGCAGCTCAGTGATAGGATCATCTGCATGCAGCCTGCGAGCCCAGGCACGAGATCCACTCAAGGAAAAGGCCATTACTGGAGAATAACCATCTTGCTATTCCTGCAGATTGGACGAGGCCAGTTACGGAAGGCAAGAAAGCAATAGAGAGAGGCTGTGTAGCTGGATGTCTGTGGTTTAGTTTCACATGTTGGACCAATGCATTTCAAAGCTGTCTTTGGTTTGGGTGAAGTGTCCAGCCCACTCATTCCTTGCTTTCTCCCATATGCAGCTTCTTGGTACAGGTACCCTGCGTGAGTAGAGCCTCATGAGGTGGTGCTAAACCTAGTACTTCCCGTTCCCACATCTCCGGCCATGTGAGCAATCTGAGTTGGCTTTAGCTTTTCTGTGGCTACATAGCGCTTAAACCTCATAACACAAAGGCCTTCCACATGAGATTCTACACTGGTTGTTCTTTCTTTTAGTAGCATGAGACAGACAATACATCTACATAAAATAATGCAGGTTGTCTATGTATCCCCATGCCTCCATTTCCTCATTTTCTGGAGTATTCTTTTGGCTAAGGCCCAAATTTTCCAGGTTCTTTCCTTTCTTCTCTCTCTCGTGCATGTGGTTCTCCTCCAGTCTGTGGAATCCTCTCTCGTTCAGGAAAATGACTTGTTATTATTTCTTTAAAATGGCTTCTCTGTCTTTCGTTGATGGCTACCAGCCTCTTTTTCATATGGGTAGGTTGAATCCTGATCAGTTTTGTCATGTAAACATAGGTCCCTGGAAACTGATCCACAGACTAGTAGCAAGTTCCTCTGAATTATTATTAAGGGCCAACACTTTTTACAGTAGTATTTCATACAGAATGGGCATCTTTGAGGGAGAAAAGGTAGAGGGAAATAATGAAAGAGCATGGGAGTATAGATGGAATAGGGAGTGCCTGCTAAGAAGTAGCAAAAGAGCAGAAAAAAAGAGAAAAGAACTAGAGAAAATAAATGCTGCTTTCCACTTATTGCATTGCATTTATTTATAGTTTATATTCTTACATTGGTATTTTGGAGGAGAATGGACCTATGTGTTGTGATTAAGAGCACATTGAGCCGAAGAATCCGCAGTATCCCTGCTAAGCAGCATCCCGTTGTGAAGGCATAAAGATGATGATGAGAACACGTTGTACTGTACCACAGCCTGGGGCTCCTTGAGAGATCCTGGGACAAGGAGAGGCTCTCTGTCAGAGTGCATGGGGCTGCCAGCAGTAGGTTGTGACACGTTTATTGTGAAGACACTCACGTACATGCAGTGTGAGTAGAAGGGGCACGGCTGTGACTGGCTGGTGAAGCTGTGCATTCAGAACGCGGTCGTATGAAAAGTGCTTGTGGAAAAGAGGGCAGAAGAGAATCAGAGGGGAGACTGCATTAATCAGTATTTCTGTTTGCACTGAGCCTGGAAAGCCTAGTCCTCTGCACCACCTTCTTTGAGGCTGCATATTCCTATTAATTACTAATTACTCACACTAATGAAGAGAACAAAGATATACTTCCGAGTATGATTAGAAAATCAGTGCTTGGGAGCTAACTCAATGGACCTGCAATGATTTCCCAGACTTCTTAGTAGGAAATTGGATATCTCCTGTCACTTTTTTATGATGTGCTTCTCAAAAATTTATGGCAGGTAAAATGTAATAAAATCTTATCCTTATAGAGAAAAAATTAGGGTTAAAAAAATCATGTGAAAGATAGGTATGAACTGTCTGTCTTTATGTAGAAGCTTATTTCTAGAACATGTGTTTATCTAGAGGTTTTAACCACAATGCCTTTTATTTGCCATATAAATCCTAAATAATATTTCTTGGTCTTCCTCTAAATGCAAGGAGTCAAAGAAAAGAAAGCTAGAGAAAATAAACAGGAAACACTTGACTTGGAAGAAGGTAGCTGCTGCTTGTACCATGTTTACTGTTTTCACCATATCCAATTGCTACAGCCATTTCCCTGAGCCCTTCAGTGAGGTGCCCATGTTAGGGATTACCTGCTTGTGCCGCGTTACTTCTGTAGTCCACCTGTGCTATCTAGGGGTTTCCAAAGAAGAACTGAGAAGCTGGCCTAGCTGCAGTTCAAAACCAATTAAAAATGTATACACACTGGTATAGTTTCTAAATTTCTTTTGCGATGTTGTGGTTATAAGGTGATGGATTTTGATGTTTGGTCTTTGAAAGTAACTGCAGCAGAAGTCGCTGACAAACCCTACAGTGAAGTTTGCTGTTTCGCAGGTGCTGAAAGCACTCGCAGCTTCCAGCCAGGCGTGTTTCATGCGCGTAGCTGAACGGTGGCCACAGCCTCACTCAGGGTGGCAGCGCCTGGTGCTGTTCTGGCCACAGAAAGGGAGCAGAGGGAATTCTTACTCATCACATTGTTTGAGGTGGCTCCCACGAGGAGAGGACATCAGAAATGGTGAGATACTTGCTTTTAATGCTTGGCTATGAACCGCGCTTTTATTGTTGAGATGTTTTTGCCACCCTCTTCTCCCTTCTGCTGCCTTTTCTTCTGTTAAGGCTCTTAGATCATGGCTCTGAGACACATACAATCAGTTACAGTATATCTCTACAATGTCTAATACAATGATATTGTGCGTATAGCCTAATATTTCATTTACTAAAGTATAAATTATACTACCGTAACAAATTCTGTGACTATAAAGAGACATCCATTAGTTCTGTGTTATCTCAGCTAAAATTCTCTTGCTGCATTATACGATGTTTCTCATCCCTGTTATTTAAAATAATTTACAACAAATGTGATGTGAAACTTCAGAGAAATCCCAAGCAATGCATTTCATGCTGGCTGACAGCAAAGAACTGCATTAATTTTAACATCCAAATAACATAATCTGTGCATATAAAGCTCAAATAAATGCTCCTCTTTGTACAATTAAGAAAAAAAAGCAAAAGGTGGCTAGATTTTCTTTAACATGAAGGAGGGCCTACTGATCTAAAATCCTTCAGTCTTAGCATGCTGACCACTTGCACTTTCTTGCAGAATCAGTTGAGCTTAGCCTTCAGCAACATGCAAAGAGACAAGCCATCGGTGCCTCAGTACACTGCAAAGTGGAGGTGCCCCCTGCACAGCTTTCAGCACGGACTGGAGGGTATGGCCAGGGTGATCAGCTCGGTAGTCAGTGGAAACATTCTCACATCTCGGGTCTCGGGGAGGCAGACTGCCTTATCTGACCAACAACTGGAGGTGTTGGCCATGTGTATGTTATCTGAAGAGTTCAAGCTCACCCTGTACCCTTTCAATTGCTAGAAGAAATGAGAAAATACTGTATGTGGATCATATTTTACGTTTTTATAGGGCTTACAAATACACACAGTGGGGTAATCCTGTCAAAACTTGGTATCGCCCATGCAGGAAGAAAAAGTAACCAGAGCTACAGAATAGTTAAGATTGCTTGCTCCTGTGCTTCATTGGAGTAGATTAAATGTGGGTATCTCATAAAATATGCTCGTGTACTTTGATTTTTTCATCCTGCAATCTGCTTACCATGACAAAAGTCACCAGAGACGCAAAGTGCTGTGATAATGAGAGAACTGTAGGTAACTTCCAATCAGTCCCCTGGGGCATATTTGGAGTTTACTACCCATAGGATATAACGGTTTCTTCATGCAATTGCAGCTGACTCCACATTTCTCCTTCAGTAAATATACGCAACCATTGAAAAATAAAACTCAGGTTTACCTTAAGAGAGTGCTGAGCACATCTCTCCTTGTACACCTCATGTTTATCCATCTACAATCTTGCAATCCTGGGAAATCAGAGTATTGGCTCTTGTTGTAGTAATCTCACTGTTGGAAGCAACTATCATTTGGCTATTGTAAGTTTTATGTAATTAGTAATTTATGGCCTCTAATTTTCTCAGACACTTTTTTGCAGCTGAAGCTGCAAATTACATTATGCCAAATACTAAACCTCTGGAGGCAGTGTACATAGCCTCTCAAAGACCAAAATTACACCTCTTCAGGAGGTTTACTCCCCTAACAAATGTTTATTAAGAAAGATTTCTTCGTATGCGAAGTGCTGGCACAAATTACAATGTAAAAAATTTAATAATTAATGAGACTTTTTTCCCTACATTGATCACCCTTATATTTTCACCAAACAGTGAATGTGTTACTGAAATAATACGCATCTGAAATGACTTCATGGGGCGAAGTACACATGTAACTCCTTTTAAAATCTGTGTTACATGTGTCTTCTTCAGCTGTTTGCAAGTTGCCCAGGTTACCTCCAATAATACTCCATGTAAGACACGGAGACGTGAAACCCTTTCAGCCATCTTATGGCATTAGCATTAAATTATCATTCCAGTTTTCAGGAGAAAGAGGAACGCGTTTAACATTTTCTTTCATTCTGTTCTGCTTTTAAATATCCCTAACACTGTGCCAGAATTAAAGTCAAAAGTTAACACCATACTAATGGGGTTAATGTGTGGTCAAAGTCTGCATTTTTTTCCGCCAGAAGAGCATTTGACATTATTCTTCTTGAATAAAGACAGTCAGTAGCGATATGTTACAAGCTCACAGCTCTGAATAGGAAAACCAGGCTGTTTACACAAACCCAGATTGCTGTATTTTTTAGTTCCAAGCAGGTGATGCTGTGCAAAGAGGTGTGTTTTATTGGTACTTACAATGGTGATGCTGCTGCTTTGCAGTGCAGGGAGCACTTGTTATGTGCAAGGGCCTCAAGTATAAATATAATAACGTTACTCTTTATTCTCTATGTTGATCCACTGTAGCTCTATTCCAGCTTCATCCCAGCTGATTTCCATGGTGTTATAGTGCTCTCAGCCCCGCAGCAGCACACTGATGAATAAGGCATTTTTTTCTCCAGTTTCCAGCGCACAACAGTGAATTTTCTAGGTAGCCTGTTCAGAGACCTCTCCATTCCCTTACGCTGTGAGACAGACGAGGATAACTAGGAGCCAGAGGGAAAGGTAGAGCCATCTGCCCTCTTTTCACCTCCTGACAAAAGTCTCCTGGTGGTGACATTGTGTGCTCCAGACCTGGCTAGCACAGGTTAGCTGAATTTAAGGAGGAAACATTTTGCGTTGCTGGTTCCCTGCTAGGAACCCAGTAGAAATGGGAGGCAAAATTGGTGCTATTACTCCAATTTGCTTTCTGTCCTGGCTTCTGCCCAGAAGGAGAATTGGGAGAGATGAAAGTGCAGCCGAGCCACTGTGAATCAAAGAGAGGATCAATGTCCGTGGCCTCAAGGACATGGGGGTGGGGAGTCAGGGTGCCTGAGCAGCTCCTCAGAAGTTCCCATGACTCTAGGAAGTTCGAAGGCTAACTGCTTTGATTTTTGTTGTGTTCCAAGGGCTGGCACCTGCTCGCTGTTTTCAGCATGTGCTGGGACTTCTTCACAGGCCCTGCAGTCAGACCCTTTCAGCTCTGTGCCCATTTTTATGGACATCATCATTCACAGGGCATATTAGCTGTATGTAGAAAGGGGTTCAAGAAACTAACATTTTGTGCTTCTTAGAGCTTTAGGCACAGTTTGTCCTTAAAACAAAATCGATTAGTTTGTTAATGAAATGGGACATAAGAGGGGTCACTCTGTAGAAGACTTTGCCCTGGGGCTGTGAAGCTGGATCAGGAGCCAGCACCAGGGCACTCAGGCAAGGCTGGGGGCCATGGGGTCCCCAGGACAGCACAGTGCCCTCCCTCCCCGACCAGCCCCATCCCACAGCCCCTAGGAGGGGGGATGGTCACCACTGTTGGCCACAGCTCGGCAATTCCCAGGACCGTGGGGCCCAGCCTAGCCAGGAAGGCAGCCCTGGGGTGGGATGGAGACAGGATGGGGTCAGGGCATTGCCCGGTTCAGTGGGGCCCAGGGCCAGGCAAGGAGACGGCTGCAGCTCCCAGTCTGCATATCAAAGAAGTTCTCGTTACTAAATGAAACGGTATGTTTTGGTTAATCCAGTGGAGAAGGGGTACTTAATTAATTTCTACTGAGGTCTGCTGGGAAATTCTTCTAAGGTCTGTTAATTCTTACTGCGATCAAAAAAAAAATGTACTGGCTCTGCCTTTGCAATTCGCAGCCGCTTTCCGAGAGAGCAGGGTAATGGTAAGAAATACCGGATTGCCTGCAGATAAGGCGAGGCCTGGGTAAAACACATTCACGAGAGAGACTGCTATCGAACTAGCAGCACAGTACTATGTCTTTGGAGATGTAAATTAAATTTGCAGGTGAGAGCACAAGTAAGAATGAATGGTTTGTCCCATATTATAATTTTTCCAGAAGAAAAGCCAGCTTAACATGTTCCTGACCTCCCTCTTGTCACACACTCACTGTGTCAACGACCACCACACTTTACCAGCCTCTCGGCCAGGCTGCTGAAACTCTTTGTGGAGACAGTCTCTGAACCCAGTCACTGAAATTATTCTTTTTTTTAAATACATCGGGGGGTGGGGTGGGGTGGGAAATAAAAATCCAAAGGTAGCCATATATGGAGCACAGGTGAGTGTTTAATCAACTGTGGCTCAGGGCAAGCAGAAGAGAGCAAATAGCTGGAAAACCCTTCCATGAGCCTCACTCTGAGAGCAATCTAGCACAGAAACACCCCAATGACCACAGCTCCAGACAGAAATTCCTCCAGATCATTGTATCACCATGGGTGTCTCAAGCTTTCCTTGCTAAATCCCAATGTTGTGCTGTTCTTCAATATCTCTGAGCTTCCCCCAAGCAGGACCAGAACTGTAGACACTGAAAGTATGCCTGTTCTAAGCAATTAATCTAAATTAAGACAGGCATCTCCAAACACAAGGGCAATGCATTGTTTTAATCCTGTAAAACTGTCCTAGCACCCTTGTATTTGAGGAGGGTTCTAAAAATCAAAATTCCCCTGTCTTGCACAGCTCTGATTCACACACCCTGCCCAAGGACCAGAGGCCAATGCAACTGAGGCATGTGTACACATAGCCATGTTAAGATCGCATGAACATTAATTCTGGTATTTCCTAGCTTTTGTATGTTTGCCTGGGCTAATATGATCTACTTTCGTGGGCTGCTGGAGGTTTTTTTTGTGACTATATCTAAATCGCATAGTCTTTTTTGCCTTCACATAACTTTACCAGCTATGCCTGCCTGTTATAGAAATGTCTAAAACAAAGTTGTTCACGTGAAAAGAAAGCAACTGCTGTAACTGAAAGTAAACTTTCTCCGATCACAAACAAGGTTATCTACATGTAAGTTATGCACAAGAACTGCACTTATCAATACAGCTAGTGATAACTGATTACGCTGCCAGTTCGGTTTAGTTGCTTTGTTACAGGAGCCAGCCAGAAGCTAAACTAATCCAGCCAACATTGCTTGTACTTTTAATCTAATGCAAAAGCTGAATTTCAGGCTTCAGAAAGTGAAAGGCTAGCATATATCTATCAATGATACCACCTAGCTGCTCATACTTGGTAACTGTGGAAATAATAGCAGACAATACATTTAATTTCTAAGGCTGAACGATCAAGAACCATTACAGGAATATGGAAGACAAGAGTAAAGCAATTAAGATAAGTGGAATGCCTTTCAGTGCTTGTATCAAACAAGCAAACTATTCAGGAAGATGGGCCAAGTTGGCGAACTTGCTCAAAATAACAACCGATGCAACTTTTCATGTGTGCTTACTGTAACTCATACACTATGTTAGCTGGGTTGGCTAATTGTCAACGCACCGATGTGGCACACCCTCAGTTCCTGTTTAAATAAGAACATTACTTGTTTTGAGTCAAATTAAAGATAAACTGGCTGTTACAAATGAAAAGTAAATGACTACATCTTGTTTGTAGAGAAAGCCGAGTACTAACATGCCCCTGAGTTTGTAAACATGTAGGGAAGAAGTGAGTTCTGTTCAGCAAAAAATGGGAAGTTACCCATTTGCTTAAGTGTTCACAAGATCAGATCACAACATCCAGAAACTCAGCTGCTACACCCCAATATTTTTCCCACAGCACCCAATTCCAGGAAGAGCAGACAGTGCAGAGCAGAAATCATTGTTGTCATTGTATAGCCTATTTAGTAAAAGAATTGATCTTACTCATTTTCCATGATTCATATTTCAACACCGCATTACTGATTTCTGTCAGTCATAGGCACTAGGTTGATACTAAATGAAAAGCTGAAGAAAGGCTTGCCATTGCTCTTAAGTCTAGTGAGGGGACCCCAACCTCACAGATATATAGGGCAACACTTAATTTGGGATCAATAGCCCCAAGTTTATTAACGATCAGGTTTTTCAAATGTTACAAATGATTCGGGGTAGCTCCATCATAGAGATGCCTTCAGGCAGTGTAATATTCAAAAAATGGGCCCTCTGCCCTTCTAAAAAGCCAGTGCCTCCCTGAGACCGCTCAGGAGGGTCTCATGAGACCCCTCGCCACTTTGGAACCTCTTTGCCAGTCATTTTAGTTACCCTGCAAAGTTATCCTGCCTAACCTGCAGTGCTGCAGTTCTTTCGGAAGTGTGTAAATAGTTAAATTATTAGCTGTCTTAACGTTTATGTAACCAGGACTTAAACTACTGCTTGTGGACATTCTTAAGACCAGTATCCACTTGACTCATGAGCCTGAAAGAGAAGTAAAAGGCAGCTCTGAAAAGCCTGTGTATCCATCCCCAGCAGGTGACCTGAGAGAGCATGGTCTTTCTGCCTGCTCATCATCCTCCAGAGCACCTTCCAGAACCCCCAGCCTCCCAGGAAGAACTGAGGGGAGAAGCAGTTCCGGCAGTTTAGAGGAGCCGCTGGCTTTGCAGAAAGGGGTGAGATTACTTCGTAAAACAATGCAAAACTGATACTTAAAAAACACACCAGGAGAGCTGTGGAAATAATGCAGGAACGTTTTTTAAATACCTTAGTCAATTCATTCAAAAAATATACATTGGCAGGAGGAGGAGAAGTAGTGTAATAATTTTAATGGCCAGCACTTAAGAAAAGATTAAAGGTCTAATACATTAAAAAGGAAACTCTGCTGATGGTAATCAGTTCTGCTGCTTTTATGCATCATTTTGTCCCGTGTTTGTGTATGAAATGAGGTGTGTGGGGGCGGGGGGAATTTGAAGATTTAGAGAGATTACTGCTTTCATGAGAGTGTTTTATTGCACTTCGGCAGTTCTGGATTTAACCAGAAAATCCAATTGTGGAAAAAGGATGAAACAATCCGTTTTTCCTCTAATCAATCACAAGGTTGCAGGACACATTAAAATAAATTCGCGACTGCCATTCTTCTTCCTTCTCACTGCTGTCATAGCAAATGATGATCCAAAAGCTGATTGACACGTCACATATCAGCTCTGATGCCTGCTGCCCTTCTCCTTTTACCAGTTCCTATGATTACACACAAATAACTTCAGTGCCATTACGACAACATGGAGAAAAGCCTTCTGGTAGAAGAAGCTTTGTAATAGGTTCTAACCCTAAAATATCGGCAAATTTACAATCAGTCACATGAAACAGTATGAAAGGAATAAAGTAAAAAAATGTTGTACTGTAAAGTATTCCTCATGGCTTTTGCCTACAGTTGCCTGTTATTCCTCAGCTAGTCATTACCTCAGACACAGCAACTAGCAACCAAAGTCAGAGGCAGTATTTTAAATCAATAGAGGTTGCAGAATCATTCCCTGCCATTGCAACAAACAGTAGTGGCTTAAGCCACCATATTCCTGTGCACAGCCTCCAATCCAAGGTAAATAGAATTTTACACCTCTAAATGTTCAAATTTAGAATATCAGAAGTACATGTCACATGCAGACTACTGCAGACTCCTTGTGGTATCCAAGCGAGTTTGTTTCTGTGACTGCCATGTATATATACACCGATGTTGGGGTACAACTCACCTCAACTTCTTAAAGGTAAGCACCTCGCTTATGAGCATCTAGGCTGTGAGGGAGTGTTAGAGGTGCTATGTCCAATGAGATGTGTCATTGCTGAGGGAACCTTCCTTTCTCTTAAACCCAGGTATAGAACACATCGTTGATTTTTAGACAGTTAAATTTAGATTAATTCCATCCAACATTGACTTTTAGGAGAAGCAGTTATTTAGCTACTACTGTGCCACTGATCCAAGATGAGACCTTTGTAAGAACAGAAGATTATAGACTCTCAGTGTTATTGGATTGAGGCAATTAACACCATCTTTGGGCTGTAATTTACTTTATTTTCCTAATTCCTGCAAATGGATCCCCTCTGTCCACCACAACAGATCCCTGAACCCATCCACAGGAGCAAAGGAAGGTCCTTCCACACATATTTATTGCTGAGAACTGTTCCCCGGTTCTGCCAAAGCTTGTGGGCTTGGACATCAAAGCCCAAATACAGCATGTGCATCTGGGCTGGGCAGCTGTGTCATGAATGAAACAGAATCCCTTGGAGGATTCTAGTAATAAAGAAAGCCAGCGAAGCTTCTAAACAGCACCCATAGTCAAAGGCTCTCTCCTATGGCCTTTTAGTGCGCAAGAAGCCGTAAGGATTTGTGAGGGCTAGTATCTCTGCTTGTAAGCATTGATATCAGATGGTACTGAGTAAATCTTTTTTGCTAAAGTTGTCTGGCTAACAGTTAATTGGGAGCAGTGGTGACTAAAGTGAAACCATTAACAGTTACTGAAAGGAAGTGCTATGTTGGGTTGTGTGCGGTATTTGTTTTATGCCCTATTTTCGAGAGCTGTTTCTCATTTCTCTTCAGGGCCTTTCATGAGCACAATGTTAAAAGTGGTGACCAAAGGTTAAATATTAATATAGAGCCTCTCATGCTTCCTTGAAAATGTTAGGATATAACACTGATGTTGCTTACAGCACTTGAAAAAAACCTTTGCTTTCCAGCAAGGAAATCAAGAGCTGAAGTATAACAAGTTAAGCAAAATCCTACAGCCTATCACTCCACAAAACAATGGTCAGGAAGATTTTGCTGAGTAACATTTTAGCAAAAGAGAGGAAGAGAAACTGAAACTGAAGCAGTAGAAAATACAGAGCTTAAAGTAGCACTGGAAATATGCTCTATGGCCTTGAGACAAGTCTTTAGAGATTTTTAGGCTGAGAGCTAAGTAGTATAGGGCTGAGAATGTAAAGAAATATCACTTGTTTGAATCCTCCCACATGCAAATGTGAGGACATGGTGCATTCATTGGGAAAACACTCAAATTATCAGCAAAGATGGTGACTCTACTGACCATTCCTAATTCTGATTAAAGTCATGTGCTGGAAAACTAACTAAACTTTCAGACAAGAGGGATAACAGCATACTGTTACCTTCTAATAAATATGGCTTTATATGGGGCAAAATTCTTCTATTTTTAATTCACACAATCTTATGGTTGTTTGCATCCTGCATAAAAATAATAAAGATATCCCAGGTTTTGTTCATACAGATATATATGGTGAATATATGTTACTTCTAAAATGCTGACCCCATAAATATTTATCATACATATTTTTCTGTGCAAGAACTGCATTTAACTTCATCAATTCAATTTCATTTAAAAAAGACTAAGCCAGCATATTGAACTGATTTCTGGCACAACCATAAGATTTTTTTTCTTTACTGTCATTTTAATTCATTATATTACTGTGCTATTTTTAAAAGGTCCCATTTATATTGTACATTGCAGTTCCATAGATTAACAGTTGGAAACTAAAGATTAATTTACAGGAAATGCAAGGAAAGTACCAAAGCGTAGTGACAGGAGCTGTCTCAAGAGTTATATAATATTCCACAAGATCTTTAGTGTGGCATGTTCTATGCAGTTTTTGATTTTAAACTTTTAAAGACAGAAGCTAAATACTCTTGATGTTTCTGTGAAATAAGTATACTGTGTGATATGCTAAATTACATCTTCATTCTATTTTAACAAATATCTAGCATGGTAAATTATACTTGCAATTTAAATGGGGGAAATGGATTGTTATAAAATACAAAGAATAAAGCTCAGAGTAGAACATTACAATATTTCAGTTACTTGCAATTACAAAAGTGAACCCAGTGCAGGTGAACAGCTGCTGAAATTTATCACCACCTGATGGCTGTTCAGTGGACCATGTGAAGGGAATTAACTTGTCTGTCCAGTCTGGAGCGGAAAACTCTCCATATTACAGAAACTGCCACCAAAGCAGGCACCTTCATTGGCAGAGGCCAAGGGTTAGGCCAGTATGGGAGAAACAGGTATTGCTGTGCTTTCAGCTGCTGACAGACGAAGTGCAGGACTTCATTTGTCAGGGAGGATGGCAAAACCATTCAGAAGTTTTTTAGAAGCCCAGGAAAAAAAAAACAATATATATATATATATAAATATAACTAGTTGGTTACAACCTTTGCACAAAATTGCCCAATTCTTGCTTACTTGCAGTCATGGGACTGGGCACTGAAAAAATCTTTCTCTAGAAGAACTGTGTTCACACAAGCAGGAGTTGTGGTCCTGGGGCAGGAATTAATGGGTGAGGTTCTCTGGCCTGTGTGAGGTCATACAAAATGATCATGATGGTCCCTTTGGCCTTTAAATTCTACAACTCTGTGATCAGCAGATGGGAATCAAACTGTTTTTCATTTGGTCTACACATTGGCATGTGCATTTGGCATTTTATGCTGTAAAATATGTAGAGGTTAATATGATATTTTGCACGTGTGTGGGCACTATTCATTGCCGCAGAAAGCTTTTTGCGCCACAGGCTGGATCACATAAGCTGTTTTCGATACCCTTCCACTGTCAGTGTGACATACAGAACTTCATGCTTTGAGTCGTGCGAGTGCTGGAGAAAGCAAAATAGATCTGTGCTCTGTGGATTCTAGGCTTGCGCTTGAGGAGTACATGAGCAAAGGCAAGGTTATGCAGCTCTCAGATAGCGCTCCCTCTGATGTTAGCACAACCAGGCTCTTTGCATCATCCAAGTAAGTCATGAGCAAGTTCCCCACCAGGACTGTACATGTGTTCAGCGCTAGCCATTTTCCAACCATCTCCACAGGGTTCTGTTATGTTTTCCAGTCCTCCTGACTGTTCTGCTGGCCATGATGGAGTGGCATCAAAAAGTAACTGACAGATTCAATTTGGGGAGGCTAAATTTTCTTTTACTAAGGCTTTAATTTTTTCAAATGAGAAAATTCAATAAAAAAAAAAGCCATAATACTGTCAATTAGATAGAAGATGGCACTGCAAACACAAAGTGATAGAGACTGGCTATCCAAGTGAAGCGTACAATTAGTTCTGAATACCTTTCTTTCAAAATTGTACTGATAATTGGCAATCTTATTCACTTGAGTTTGCATTTGGCTAAATGACAGAGACTTCTATTAACTGATGCAGGGTTTTTTTAAAAGTTCATTTGCAAATAGCAGGATTTACTATTTGTGAAATGCCAGTTTTCTTTCTATTAAAAAAAAAAAAATTAAAGCAGATCTAAAGGCATGATTCCCATTCCCAGCACATGGCATTTATCACCAAAGTGGAATAGGAGTCACTACACAAGCTATGTGACAGCATACCTCCCTGTATGTTCTTAACCACCTTCTTTGCAGATAGTCCCTGCTCATTTCTGCCCTGTGCCATGATATTCTGCCTCCTCCCTGTGTGCTGGCACCACCGTCTGTGTGGCCATGTTGTGAATCAGCCCCAAGAACTGAGAGGGCTTAAAAAAAAACCCCAAAAAACCACCAAGAAAACCCTAACTCTGCCAAAAAAAAAAAGAGTTCCTTTCAAAACTCATTTTCCAGATGTGTTTTCTGTGGTTACTCCAACGGATGGAGCCATGCTAGCACAGCAGAGCAAGGTGCTGTGTGGGGCAGGTGGACAGGACTCCTGTGATCTGCTCCGAGCGTCATCTTTGCCTGGGAAGAGGGTGGCTGGGCTCTCTTTAGGCTTAGTGAGTGGCATCTGTGAGGAGATAATCTCAGCCTCTCTAGTTTTGCATGCCAGGTATTCACCCTTCTCCACACCTCAGTAAATGTGTCATTTCCCATTCACCCTAGCTATCCCATGACAGTTTGCCACAAATAGATTCCGAAATTGACTGTCAAGTTTTTCTTTGTAATGTACCTTATTGCCATACATGAAAACTGCATTGACTTTCCTCCCAAGCAGGTGAGGAGATCTACACTGTGTGCTTGATGCTACCTGCAGTGAAATAGAGAATAAACACCCCAGTACAAGGAAGAACTGGCTACTGTCTCTCCAAGCTCAGCTCATTGTCTTGTGTTAGTTTGGAAGGGAACAGGCTAATGGAAAGTTTTGTCTTGGTAGAATAACATCTCTGAGGAACACTTTTTGGTGTCAGAAGCCTGGTTTCTTTTTCCCCCTCCTAGAACACATTGCCACACTATAACATATGCCAGGTACTTTCTGGGGAGGTGGAGGGGGGAAGTTTTAAAGCCTATTTTAATCCTTCCCCTCATTGACACCTCATTGTTTTAGACTTGTAATGATAAATGTGATAATGAGTAATGACATCTATTCATGGAACGTGTGAAAGCAGGTCTGAAATGTCAGGATTTGGCGTGAGGAAAATGTGTCTCCAGCAAGGTCAGCTGCATTGACTTCCTTTAACCCATCCCTCATTAAAACACAGGCTGAATTTCTCATAAGTCTGGTCAGAGCACATTCTCCGTCTCTCTGTCTCCATCCCCCTGCGCCTGCAGTTTCTTCTAGACGGTGCTCAAAGGCCAAATTATGGGAATTTTCAAACTCATTGTTCCTCATTAAAATGCTAATTCTGCCTGTGATTCCTACTGTTTAATCCCTGGAGTGCTTTAGGACATGCAAGACAGAGTAGACGTTCTCGGAAGGATGCTCACCCTGGCTGTTTGGATGACAGCGGCAGGCCAGGACACACGGTGCGGCCTGGCAAGTGCACAGGGTGCTTTAGCAAGGGGCAGCAAAGGATGCGGCTGATCCACCATCCCGCTTCTGGTGTTAGGTGTGACGCGCCTTTTCCATTCTCTGCAACACATGAGACTTTTATGGTGCCTCGTCGCCATAGTGCCTGAGTGCCTTCTCATGGTGCATCAGCCAGAACAGCCAACATCTGTTACTCCTCTCTCCTCACATCCTGCCCCCAGGGAGAGGAGCCTGTGTAGAGAAAAACCTTTGGCAGAGGGATTTTTTTAATGAGAGCAAGATAAGGAAGGAGGATTGCTTTTAAAGTGTTTATTAGTGTACATGTTGTCAGTTTATACGGTGCAGGGGAATGGCCAAGAAAAGGCACTTGGCGCAGAAGGTGATGAAGGACGGTGATGGTTCACAGCCCCTGGGGAGTTTCGCTCAGTGGTGCTGGTGTGCTTTTCTAGAAAGCTTTGCTCGGATCACCGCTGTGACAGAGGCTTGAAGGTGCCAACCGCAGCCCTGGTATATTGGATTATTGTTTACATATCGTAGGCCAAGGCTATCAATGAGAAAGACCAAGACTTTGAATTTGACACCCAAAATTCTACCAGAGGTCAGGGCTGACAGCACCAAGCTCACCCTGGGTGGATAACTACTGTTAGGTGACATAACCGTGCCTTTCCATTGGTTTTGGTTTAACTTTTGTAGACCTCAAGACAGGCGAAACGAGACACCAGCCTTTGCTTCCAAAGGAAAATGAAGATTTGAAACCCTCACCTTTCCGCTCGTTCATCTGCCACCTGTGCATGTGCCTGGCAGAAGGAAAGATGTCTTCATTGCAAGCAGTGAGTGGAAAGGAGTCACAGATGATGAACGAATATCTTCGTGACTGAACTACTTTCTGCAGGAGTACGTATTCTCATTTTCATTCTGATACCTATCGCTGTAGAAGACATCTTTGTTCTACTTTGTAATACTTTTCCAAAATTGGACTAGTGTTGTTTACAGCCATGATGATCTAAGGGTACAAGTGAGGAAAGGGAGAGGGTGTATCATTTATTAAGTCAGCTAACATACTGGGAAAAGCATTATGCTTTTGGATTTGGCATTAAGGGATGCCAAGTTCAACAGCATTTCCATTTTATCCAACTTTATCAGTTTGTCTAAGAAAATATACACTTTCTTCCAAATTACTGCCATTAAGCTCTACTTACATTTTTTGTGACTATGCCTAGTTTTTGAGGTTCCTGTTAAACCACTGATGGTGCTTCTCTGACTTCAGTCATTCCTATATATTTTGCTGAACCATTTGCTTTCTATTCCATAATAAAATTACCATCCATACCTGGCAGACATTCCCTGAGAAGACTTTGCAATGCTGAGTATATGCTATGTAGCTAGTTTTAAAGTGTATTTTGACAATACTGAATGGTTTGTTATGTCTTGATAGTCTGCTTTATATTAATTCATTCTGATTATTGCTGCTGTAATTTAACACTCAGGAACTTCGTCTATCTCCACCAATAGTCCAGTTAAAATTGCCGCTAGTAATTTTTGGTTCGGTTTGGGTTTTTTTCCAGGACTTTTCATCATGGATCAAATAGACATAACCTATGGTTACCATGGAAAGGTATGAAGCTTCAAAGGTAGATGAAGGGCACGAGGTAAAGAATTATTAATTAAACTTTGCCTTGAGTCACATAGCAAGAATTGATTCAGGCATACCCCTGTGGTGGCCCTGTATTAGCAGTACACCATGGGGCCTTCTCTCCTTGTATTAGCTGTGCCCGCCAGCAAAGGGAAGTCTGCAGCACAGACTTCCCCCTCTCCATTTCTTCCTCACATAGCACCATGCAAACAGTGCAGATTACAAATGTGTGAGAGCCGCCTCGAGTACAAATAAAAGGATTTCCACTCCCTTGCACAGGAACATGGCCCATGTCATAGTCTAGGTCCTTGAGACATCTGACTTGAAAAGAGGGAGAATGTTAAAACTGGGTAACACCACTACCTGCTCATAGGAAAGTAGGTAGATAGCAGAATTGTGTTTTCTTACCTTTAGTCCTTAGGTTTTAACCTCAAAGGGTGTTAAGGATTGGAAGTGTATTGTGATTGTTCTGCAGAAGTGTGCTCTCTTTTCTCTTGTGACTCTGCAGAATTTATTCATAGGAGCATCCTTTTCTAAGCTGTGCCTATTGTATAAACCATACACGTCATCCAGCATCAAGTAACTAACACTAAGGTAAACAGTCTACCTTTTTACAATGAAAGGTATCCTTCTCAAGTTCATCAAGAAGAAAAGCAAGATACTTAATTAGGACTGTAAGATCTCAGCACTGGTTTGCTTTCTCTGGGTTTATGTCTGCCTGCTGAAATTCTGCTTGCTTTTTATCAGTATGTTTCCAAAGCAAGTACAAAAAAGCCAGAAAATCATGTTTATTAGTAAATATTTTACACATTTTATTATGCTACTGAAGGCATAAGCATCCATAAAGTCATGGTATACTAATATAAAACATCACCCTTGAAATACAAAAAATATACAGAGCGTTAAACCATCTTTTTGTTGTTGTTTCATATGTTTTATTTTAATCATTATCACTCCTCTCTGATTCATTCCAGTTAAGGCATGATAACAGATCTGTTAGACACAGGAAAACCATCAAATAATCGCACCATATGTGTATCTTCAACACACGTTCATAGTGAGAGAGGATCTGGCTTTTAACATAAATGTACCCTATGCATAAGAATGTGGTATAACTTGAATATGTATAGTAGACGTTGTCCTAGTAAGTCTCTGTGCTGTCCAATAAGCACTACAGAGACTGTTTTCACAAACATGGGTTCACAATATAACGTCTTCATTATTTTTAATGACTTCATCCCTTGAGTGCTACAGTTTCTGGTGTCATAGAGAACAGCCACGTGACTGTAACGTTCATGAGGAGGAATTAAAAAGAAAAAGCAAACCTAAGTTTATTTACGCATCTTTTATTGGTCTGATTCTCTCAGGCCACCTGTTCCGTAGCCACGTAAGACTAAGCAGCTGTGAACCCAGTGAACTCCGGGAAAGCGCGTGAATCTAGGATTACAGAGCGGAAGCCAGGATGTGACCTAACTTCAGTTTCAGAAACAAAACAAACAAAAACCAAAGCAGTGTTTGCATGACATTTTTAGTGTCCTCAACATCCACGGTATCATGTTGCACCTAACCTGGTGCCCATGCAAAGTGCTGCTGAGAGCAGGTCCTGCTCCTGCCTCTCCCCCCGGCCAGCCACCTGCCAGCCTGCAGAACTCCCTGGCAGAGAGGGCCGGGTGCTGTGCCCCTGCTTGCCCAGCTCCCTGGCTGGGTGGGTTGAGCCGGCTGATAATCCAGCTCACCCAGCAGCTGCACAACCCTTAGGTCTGCCCAAGGCAGAGGGAACACCAGGTACCAGGAGATGGATGAAGGGCCATTAGCCCTTTCATTAGCGTTTCCCCATTACATGGGCCGGGTTTAAGGTGAAAATGGGCTCCAAGAAAAACCAACGCTTCATTTCCTTCGGGTTTCAATGGTTTACATCAAGCACTAACATATTCCCACGCTCACAAAAGTTAAACTTAACCGACGTGGCCTGATCATGGGTGCGAATCAGGTTCGATACGTTTTTGTGTGTGAATGATAGAAAAAAGGTGAAGATGCTTTCGAAAGTGCAACAGCATGTATAAAATCTTGATTTGGATGCTGCTTTAAAACTCTTTTCCCGTTTTAAGCTAAAGGCTGCAGATTTGAGGCTTCGCACAAGCCCCTCGGCGTTGGCCCCCTCCGACACGGCCCTGCGCTCCCCGCCCGCGAGCCCGGCGCGTCATTTAAAAGAGGAGGGAGTCCTCTAGCGGAGAGTCCCCAGTGTTACCCCCGATGTAACACCGCAAGGGATTTGACTTTTAACCGATTTTGTAGCCCCAAAATACCCCAGCTCATAAGCATGTGCGGGAAGTACCGGCAGCGCTTTAAATCCTCCAAGTTCACCCTCATTGTTGTCTCGTTTGACAAAGTTGTTGGACCTTTTTACTCGTGCTTTTATTTTTTTTTTTTTAAGGAGATTATGGCTATTTAGGCATAAACAAATATATACATGCTTCAGTAATATTATTCTTCTGCTATTAAAGAAAAAACCCATGTCATCTGATCGAGAAGGAGAAGGAATCACTTGTTTTATGTGACTCCCAACAACGGGAACGATCAACCGGAGCATCTGCAAATTGCTCAAACACTCTCACAAGTAACAAACGCGCTTCCAGGAACAAGAATCGGTTCACAAAAAGTGTACCAGGAGCAGAAAGTTAAATTAGCAATGAATATCAGTCACAATGAAGCACTCGACCAGCTCTTGATGTGACACAACTTGAAGGGACACAATGTACTTTGAAAGGGCACTGATGTAATAGGATGAGACACGGTGACCTTTGTATGGGTGCCTTATTTGCTACACAGGCAGCAATCAAGCAACTTTAAACAGCCCTGAGATTTCGTTCCTGACCTCTCCTGAACATTTTTCATTTAATAACGTGTCAGTGGCTTTTACATTCTCCCTTCCTGTTTGGACTGCACGGAGATGGAGAGAAGGGAGATCAAGACAGATGGCAAAAGGCTGGGCGGGTGGAGTACGGCTCTCCCCTCGTGACAGCCCCCTGTGAGTTACGGGGTTCAGGAGATAGCACTCGGGTCCGTGTCACTAACAGGAACCAAAGCACTTCAGTGCATCTACTCCCTTATTTTTCGAGTGCCCGTGTCACTAACAGGAACCAAAGCACTTCAGTGCATCTACTCCCTTATTTTTCTCTGACACATTTCATCTCGCTCCGATATGCCTCCTACCTGTCCAACACCAGGTAGGGAATTTTCTATGCAGGATGCAGCCTTTATCGTGCCAGGCGTACTGCCAACTCTTGCAACCTTATCCCAAGGCTTGCAATTTCTAGAAGCTTTCACAGAGACCAGCTGCTGGACCGCAAGATCTCAAAAGAATGTCGCCTTCCATTTAAGGAAAAATTGGAAAGAAATAAAAATAAGAAGTCTTCAAATCCAGGGCGTAAATGCAAAACCACAGAATGTATTACCCTAAGTATGCTTCATACTTCTGTTTAAAGCCCAATGGCACTCTTCTGAGCCCTGAGCTGTGATTTCCGAATGTCTGGAGCTGGCAGTTCTGTGCCTGTGAAAATTCCTCATGTGGAGAGTTTATTCTCCACCACACAGCTCTGGCCACTTCTGGCTTGCAGGGCACGAAGTGAATTTGGCAGCCAGGAAGATCTGTCTGTGTGCGTCAATCACGCTTACTAAAGTGTCTCTCCTTATTCATTGCATTCAAATGCTTTGTGCGCAAACGAAGACTGAATTGCAGCGTGGAGGATGTTTTAGTGGTTGGAGGGCACAATTTGGTTAGAAAAATGGAGTAGGAGGATGTAATCCTTTCTCCTCCTCACCTCAACTGCTGAAGTACTGGAAGACATAATCTTCCAACAGCATTTTCCTACATGTCTGCTCTCCAGTATTATACCTGTGCTATTCCTCTTTCATTTCCTTCCAGGCTAGCTATTTGTGATTGCTCATCTGAGCAGAAATATCTGAAAACCTGAAAATGCAATGACAAAATAGGCATATAAATACATGTTTTTCTACTAAAGATTAAGATGATTAAATAATGTCAAAGATAAAACCATTGTTATAAGTACAATCTTCACATGATTTTCCTTCAGCTATATTCCTAATATTTTGTTTTCTTTTTTTTTTTTTTTCCCCATACATTCTAGCAGATGGCAGCTCTGGGGATGTGTGCAGAGGCACGGGGCTCTGGCACAACCTGTGCTCAGTCCCATTTGTTGTCATGAAAATTCTCATTAGGGTTAAACTCATCGGATGAGAAAATGGAAACCTACCTTAAATTACGTGAGTCTTCTCAAATAACTTTTTCATTGGCAACACAGTACACTAGCATCCCCCTTGGCTTCTCAGTGGGTTTTTAACTGTTGAGTTTTCTGTCCCTCAAGCATTTCCAAACATACTATCTTTATCAGACCTCATCTTCCCATTCTAAGTAGAATAACAGCAATTCTTTGTTGCCCCATCATTAGCTTGATAAACTAAGCTTATGCACAGCTTCATACTTCATCAGGAATGGAAAGTACGCCTAATTTACGTTGGTAGAGAGGAAAAAAATCTCACATGCTTTCAACAAATTGTAGAAAATGTATCTTGAATGTTCTGAAGCCCAGAGAAGAATAATTGTGCTGTGCTTCTAAGAGACTTTGAGATCTTTTCCCACGGATTCTCTGAAGACCTCACCACTAAAAAGAAGGCAAATTACATTAGGGTACAAAGTGAAGCTTGCATTTGGCACTTTGGAACTGCTTGTTACATAGTGCCAAAGGTTTCAGCCAGGGGGAGCGTGCTGTGAATCCAGCATTGTTACAGAGAGCCGTAGAAACACAGCAACAGAGTTATCCAGAGACAGAAAAGCTGATTTCTGGTTTGTTCTTCAGTTTCCTAGCAAGGTTTTCCCCAGGTGAAGGATAACTACTATCCCAGCTTTGACTGCTGGTGCCCTAGAAGTACAGAGGCAACTAATTCAGAAACCATACCCTTGCACTCTGTTTTCATCCATCAGATTGCTCTCACCATCATCTCCTGGAATAACAGCTTTTCTACAAACACTCCTAGACTGAGGCACAAAAAGGGAAAAATCCATTTTCAGTATCCAGGAAAACTCATTGTAGGGCTGATCTTTGGAGGGGGGATTTGCTGATGCCGCTTGTGTGCCTCTCATCACTCCTGTCGCAGTCCACTTTCTCCTTAGAAACAGGGTGGGCTAACGTTGCCACTACCCTCTTTCCCAAGTCCCAGTATTAGTCCATGGATGAGCAACCACTGCACGCCGAGAAGAACAACCTACGTTATGCCATCATGACCATGCAGTCCAAATTCCAGAGGGATTTGGATCAGGCATTCTGAGACATGTTACATGTTAGAAATTAACCATGTGGTTTGTGTGACAGAACACCCTTCAGCCTGTAACCATATCCTGGATAGCCCTCTCAATTCACGTGCAACAAAGCCTGGCTCTTCTGCTGAGCGGTTTTGTCTGTTATGTCAATTTTCTTCTCCCCCAACACTAAAAATGACAGTAGATTAAGGTCTTTATGATGGCGTAGAAGAATTTTTAATATGTCAATTGATAGTCCATTTGGGAGATTGGGCTATTTCCAAGCTTGGATTTTGGCTGCATGAGGAAAATGGGGATAGAAATTGATTTTGTTAAATCACTGCACCACCCTGATGTAGATACATATTTAAGGAGGTTTCATGATGACTCTGTTTAAACTGGTAAGGAATCAGCTTAAACTGAATTAACCCCATGCACCCTTACACAAACCGGCAGCAAATGGCACGATGACACTAACGGTACCGACTACACGAAGGATTGCGCTCATCTGTGAAAGGCATCCCTAATCCTACGTGATTGCGCTGTCTTGCACAGATGACGCCTGTGGACATGCGTGTTTGCACGGGTGTTCTCTGAAGAACACAGAACATCAGCCTTCCGTGTCCACGCAAGCTGTGACCTCCCAAGTGCCAGCAACATGGTGGGCAATCTTGTGGTTAGGGCTGAGGAGGGAAAGATATTCCCTTTCTCCGTGGAGAGGGCACTGGACTTCACTCGTTAGAAAATGAACTGTGAGACAGTGTATCATCGTTGCAAACAATTAGTCAATTTATATTATTCTCTAAATGTTAGGCTCTCACGTATGAGAGCTGAAAATACCAAAAAGCTCAAAGAAGGAGCCTGTGGAAATGGTGTAATTACTCAGTCTTTAAGATAATGCTGAAGTACATTTCTAAACCACCAATAATCTGCAGGAGGTTAACCTGTTCAGAACTGCTTCACATATTTTTCTCCAGACTTTCTTGGGTTTTTTCTTAACTTTTGCAGATTCTTTAAGTATTTGATTTAGTATTCAAGAGTTAATAAAACCTGTTTTATCTCAAGAGGCCCAAAAAATTGGGAAAAATACATAAAGAACAAAAAACTTCACACTTATTGACATAATTCTTGATACTATGTAGTGCTGTATATCACAGCATTTGCAAAAATTATACAGTGATAAAGGTTATTTCATTAGTAACGCAGAATTCATTAACTAGCAAGTACTACCTCTCTATTCGGATTGCCCCTTGAACCACACTCGGCAGTGTGTGTCCTTGATACTTGGAGCCTACAGTTCTGTCTGTACACAAGCCAATTTTGGTCAGTTGTGTATGTTTTAGTTGGTTTTAATCTTTCTTCATAAGGCAGTTCTAGTTCATTTGTTCATAGTAAGTGCCAAAAAATATTGAAAGGTTTGAACACATGCTTCCTTACCTTGTGCTGGGAGGACTTGCTTTCTGGGCGGCTACATCCAGTAATTTATATGCTCCTAAATCGGAGCTGGATTATTCCAAACTATGGTAAGTAGAACTGGGAGTAATACGGACGACTCTTCCATGACAGGTCTTACACTCTTAACTTGCAGCCCCTGCTGAGGGGACCTCTAGACGTTATCGTTACAGGAAGAAGCATGAGATTTTTGCAAAGAAAACAGTCAAATCTATTTGGCCTGAGGCATCAGATCACAGGTAGTCATGCTGACCAGCTTCGTGTTCACTCTTTGCTCATTAGTATGACTGTTCATAAACATTCACAATTTATTTTTTATACCTAGCTTGGAGAGGAAATGCTTTTTTTGTGGTGGTTTTCTCATTAAACTGCATTGCAGTCTTCATATACAACAGGCTCCTGACACAGTACAGTCTTATTATCAACAAATAATGCAGTTTGGCCAAGATGAAGTATACACCATGGGAAAAACAATTCATGCATCAGATGACTCTGGCAGATTATGAGATCATTATGTACATCAACCACTTGCAATATGTAAAGAAAATGAGTGCCTTATGAATGGGTTCCTGAAGATAGTTTGATTACTCAATTATTTTGTAAAGAAGCCAGAATTGCAATGTTCTAAGACCATTTGCTGAAAATTAAGCAACACCAAAATTCAGTCTCTGGCAATAAACTAGAAAACGTGTCCTGTTCCATCCATACGCCCCCTGCCTCCCCTCCCACTTTCCCTCCCCCCAGTTGAAAATCAAACTTCTGCAGCAGGCAAGATGAATTTGATCTGCTTCTTTTCTGTCTGTATAGTCTTACTTAGTTACAGGGATGCAGAAAACTTCAACGGTGTGAGTGCTTTGGGCAAAATATAAAAGCTTTCTCTTAACAAAAACCCTTAAAGAAACACATCGGTAAGGAACCTGGGCTTGAAAAGTGTCACTGCAAAATGCTATCAGTCTTAAAGGTTATGAGAGAGAAACTAGAGGAGGTGAGGGGTTTACAAAGCAAATCATCTCAGACCATGCCTTATGCAGCCAGTGTACAGGGGGACTTCTAATCAGTTCAAAGGTGGCCCAGCATTTTTATATAAATAGCTCGTTTTCATTTCCAGCTAGCTGAGTGCTCCTGCTGCTGGGCACCAAAGGAATCTCAGCATGGGCACAGACGCTGAGAACTGTGTTAAGGTAACTTCAAATGATTTAATATCTGTACCGTAAGAGAAGTTAATTTATCATATGAAAATGAATTCAGAAAAGAACTTCTTATTTCTGCTAATAAAATATCTTCTTGCTAGAAACCTAGTTTAGGTTTTTCATCCAGGCAGCAGTTTTTATTAATCTCTACCATTTGACTGACACACATTTCAATTTTCAGATGATCTTTCTACAGTGCTGGAACAGTATATTAGCTGAAAAATACACTCTGGAATGTAAGTGTAAAGTATGCATCCATTATGCAGCAGCATCAAGGCAGAATTAGACTGCACTTTGAGACAAGATGTAGTATCTGTCGCTCCTGTGAATGAGCCTTGATTAAATTAAATTCCCTACAGGGACAAAGGTTCAAAAGTTCCTGGTTTAATAAAACATACGGCAGAAAATGTGGGAAATAGTCGAGTATGTGGAGCTTTAGCACTGTAAATGGATCTATTTCCCAGGTATGTGCATTTTCTCTGTACACAGTTATTCCTTGTCGAAATACCTTTTTCTTAAATAACTCAGTGTTTGCACTGTTCACACAATGTGTGTGAAATATCCCATAGTGGGTATAGATATAGCTCTGTGTACACTTTGAAAGAGGAACAGAAAACATACTGCAAACTAGAAAATCTGGGGTCTTTAGTTAAAATATATGGAAAATAGATAGAACCTATATATTATTAATTTTGCTATTCAGCTCACTGTTTTATAACTGTACTCACATTTTTAGCCTTTAGAGAGCTCTTCTGTCCTCTCCTAAATCTTTCACAGAAAATGTCTGGAAGAAAAGCTGAATGATTGGTAGCTTGGGAAGATGATGGGAGGCAATTATCAGATTTCAGCCTATGGTTTGTGTATGAGCATTTAATAGTGCTGAGCAAATAAAACAACGTTTGGTCCTGGAATATATGGAAAACATGGAGGATGACCTACTGCTCAGAGACAGTACTGAGAATTCGCATGCCAGTATGGTTGGATGCATGGATTGAAGGAGACGATAGACACCTGGGCCTTCAATCATGCAGTGAATGTTGGTGCACTTTTCCCAAGTTTCCCACACTGAAGACTCAAATTGCTTGATAATGCCTTCTGGGGGGAAAAAAAAGTAATCTTTACACAATTGCTTTGCTAAACGAATAGCGCTGCAAGCTATGCACAATTCTCATGGACTGCTTTTTGAACATGTTCATACATCTGTATTTAAAGTGGTTCAAGAGGAAAAAAAAGAGACACGTTCTCATTCTTGCCAAAAGACAAAACAAACCCGCAACCCAGAACAAGAACAACAAAGAAACAAGATCCTTCCACAGGCTTGTATTGAGACAGACCACCAGCAAATGCAAGAACCGAGTGGATGATTTAATACACCTTTTTTAAGTACATTTTCACAATTCTTTTTGCCTTCTTTGAGAGTGCAACGTCAAAGGAGTGGATAAAACCAGCAGCTGCATCTTCAACAAAAAAGAAGAGTATAACTAATCACCATGTCCACTGTCAACACTGTCAGGATGCTGTCAGGTCTTATTTGTCCCCACCAGCCTCACCCAGGACCTCACCCCAACTTCCCCTGATCCAGCTCTCTGACAGGGCTTCCCAGATGGACCTCCAATTTGTTGCTGTCGCCTGGTCTTCAGCCTCGTGTCCTGTTTCATCTTCTGCTGCCCCTGGATGGGCCTGGCCCTGGTTTCTCCCCCTTCTTGTGCCTGGGGCTGCTGACAAATGCCGATACCAGCTCCTGGCTCTGCCGGTGCCACTCATGCGCTGGGTGCGAGTCTGCACCCTGGTTGGTGAGGGCATTGCCTGTGCTGGAGTCACCCTTGGCTCCTGGCTCATCCTCCCTTGGGTTATTGAATTTGCAGCAAGATAAATTTAGTATAACCATTGAGAAAACTCCCCAACTGTAACCTGTTCTTAAGGTTCCTTCCAGTCCTAATTTCCATGAACCTGTGAGATACCTGCAACAGCCAACCTCTGAAGTTAAATTCAGTGGTTATAAAGCTAAGGAGGCTTATTTTTTTTCTCCTGAGCGGCTCCAGGGTATATTTGCATGGTTCTTCACAATTACAGCGGACACCTCCTCTTCAAAACTCAGTAGAATTGCTGCTCTGTGACAGACCTGTAACTGATCTTATAATAAAATTTCAGCTACATGTCAACCTTGGCACCAGTGGTGGTTCCACTAACCCAGCAGCTTCCCTTCAGCTTTTCTCATGCAGTCGGACAACTGAATCTGCAGACAGATCTGCTTTTGATGCCAGCAAGTGCATCTTGAGACTTTCCTATCTGCCCCTAAGGTATATTCTGACCACCTTCAGAAAAAGTAGACTAGATGAGCCCATATGGGATTCTTAAAATATCTGTAACTTTCCAGATTAACAGATTTTGCTATTTTGCAAAATACCACTGCAAGCTTCCCTGTACAATACATTTTGTATGAGGCATGAATAAATTCTCTTGATACTGAGATGCCCAGCTGGGGTGTCTCAGGCCGCAGCTTGTGAGACACAGCACCATGGCATCAACATGACGGCTGCCTCCGGACAAACATGTTAAATTAAAATAATCACGAGCACAAACTGGAAAATAAATGAGTTAGCTTTGTATTTGCAATGGAAATCAACCAGGGTACACGAGAGCTTTCGCTTTGATGTTCTAACATATTTGTATAATAGCTGTTTTGATGCTTGCCTGAGACGTGCCTCCAGATCGTTCCAGTCACGTATTAGGAAGGTGAATGCAAAGTGTAACAGCTGCCTCTTTCTTTCTCCTCCCTCACTTGACCCTTAAGTCTTTCATCGTGTATAAGCACAAGGAAAGTGACCCAAAAGATATATCACTTCAATTAAAGAAGTCATGTACAGGCAATATGATGGAGTAGGAGATAAGGACTACGGGTACTGTCAGAGGAACTATTCTGGTTACAGCCGAGCTGAATCGATATTTTATTGACACCAACCCCCCTACACACACACAGAGCTGCATGTTCTCACCTTTATCTGCCACCTCTACCAAAGATCCCTGCCATTGGGTTTGGGTTTCGTTTGTTTGTTTCATTTTGAATAGGTTGAGTTATGTAGGCTCTAAATCAGTTCTGAGAAATGACCCAACTGAAAAACCCTCCTTATAAGAAACGGGCTGTTTCGAGCTGGCTCAATCTGTAGGTTAGAGATCAACCAGGAAAACAATTAAATGAATAGTACTGAGAGAGAAAATACCTACTGGGCTCATGGTGTGGGTGGAGGAAGAGGACAGGGAGATAAAACACTGCCCTGAATATGCTGCCTGCAGCACAGATCATGTCACCATTCCATACGGTAAAAAGCATTAGCTAAAATACCAAAATGAGGAGGAGATTACATTTATGGCACCCTTATTAGGTGTCTTAATCTCAAATGACTGAAAGGACTGATTAAATCAGTTTTAGGGCACCGTAAAAAAAAAAAACATGAGCTCCACTACCAGTGTGGGGGTTTTTTCCCCAGCCAGGAACTTGAATCAGGCTGTTGTTAAATGAAGATTTTTATGAAGTTGCTTTAGATGATGTTTATTATCAGGAATTTGATAGTTCCTGGTTTAGCCTCTCCCCTGTGTAGTGACATGCTTTTATATTTGTCAAGAAAAAAATCCTTCTCCTTTAAAAAATATCTGCAGAACTAACCCATCTCTAGTTATTAAGAGTTCTATGCTCTTCATCCTACTGCCTGCCTTCCATGTCTTGACTGATCGTTTTTTCTGTAGTATTCATAAATAATTGAAAATGTTGATGATTTTCCTTAGAGTATGACATCTATCAAAGAGCTTAAGAGAATGGAAAAGATAAAATAGCACAGTACAATTTCTTATCTACAGGAGAAATAAAAAATTCCAATTCCTGAAGATGCATGCCCCCTAGGACAGATTTTTCATTATTATTACCTTCTTCTTTTGTCTGCCTTCCTTTCTATGTTTTTTGGTTCTTTTTAAACAGTACTCAGGCTGGATCATTCCTGAAACACTTGGATTCTCCAGCACGTTTTGTATTTTGGCATTTGTAGAAATTTAAAGTGCTGGAAGGGCTTCTTGCTAAATTTTTGCCACTAAACCGAAAGGAAGAAAGCGTTGATCTCCTAGCTTATTTTCCTGTCAAAGCAGAAAATTCACACTTGTAAGGTATGACTTTGGGCCTCATAAAAATGGGTGTGATTCTTTTAAGTTTCCCAAGGAGGACAGTTTCTTACCATTGGCCTGCTACATACACAAGTGTACACACAAATCCATAGGCTCATTTTCCATTTTATCACGTGAATGCCCTGCTACTGCCCATTAGCTTGGGGATGGGGTCGGGGGTTTTTTTCAGAACAATGTATAAATATTTCTAACTTGGCTTTTGAAGACAGTCTGTTGACTAAATGGTGTTGCTTCTTTCCTTAATTATGACTACACTGAACTAGATCCTTTCTTGTGACTGACTGTATGTCAGAAAATTAGGAGCTAATCAGCGTTAGTCCCAACAAGAGTTACACTGGGCTTTATCACACAATTCCAGGCACCACGCATGAAGAAGGACAAAAGTTAGAAGATTTGTACGCTCAACAAGCTCACTGTAGTCTTAGATTAGCCATGAAAATCTAATCAGATTGGGTCAGCCAAACATTGTGTAACTTTTTGAGAGGATCATCAGCTTGGTTGGAAAAAGAAATGTTCATGAAATGGTCTTCTGCATGGTGCTCATCTCAGACCTACACTAGGGTTTAACTTTCAAACAAATAGCACTGTCAGAATGCGTGTAGCCTCTAGTAGCTGCTACCATCTCAGAGGAAGAAAAGGGTTAAGAAGCTGTTGAAGAAGATTGGGCACACCTGCAAGCTGACAGTACTACTCCAGCTAAGGATAAAACCTGAATTCAGGTGGAGGGCAGTATATGCAGGTGGATGTGAAAATAGGGACCTGGACTTTCTATGCCAAGACTCTGGGTAAGGAATTTTAGAAGGAAGCCCTCTTCTGGATCTAAATGGGTCTAGCATTTTGAAAAGCACTTTTTTTTTTCTGGTCAGAAAGCTGAAAATTGACAGACGTTGTAACTGTCCTGTGAGCAGGCAGATAACCTTATGCCACTGTCCTAAGAAGGAGATATTACTCAGGAGGTGATGTGGGGTGGGGATGTTTGTTTTGCTCCCTCTGCACCAATGCTGAGATCACTGTTGAATGCTATGTCCAATTCTGACAGAATTTCTGTGTCAGAAAAGATACTTAAAAAATTGTAAAGGCCTCAGAGAATAGCTCTGCGGATGACTGCAGATCAGAAAAGGTCCGAAAAGGAAAGAAAAACTGTATTGGTGAGTATATGTTGAGTTTGCACAAAGAAAACTTTGCTGAAGTCGCATTCAGATAAGCAAAATCAAAGGTTTGTTTTGCTGGTCTTTACATGAAGAAAAGCGTCTTACTCAGGTTTTCCCATACCAAGCAAAAATTCAGCCTTTTTCAGTACCTGATGTTACCTCAAATAGAAACTGTGGTTTGTGAAGAATAACTGGGGTGAGACACAGAGGATCAAAGGCCAGGGCCGCACTGCAGTGTGAACAGGTGGCTCGGGGCTGCTCATGCAGGTCACGGATAGGTTTCAGGAGGATACCAGAGCTTGCTGCTGCGCTGCAGCAATACTGAAGGCAGGACTCCAACTCCCAACACGTGGTGCCAGGGCCACACCTGGGCACGAGTGTCGTGGGTGACCGTAGACTGCTCCAGCCACAAGAAAAGGTTTCAGCTCTGTCTTTATTGCCCTCTTCCTTGCCCTGTGCTTGTCCCCAGCTGCCGAGCTGGCAGGAAGCTGGTGCAGGAGGGCCATCAGTAATGGCAGCCCCGTGTCAGGGCAGTAGGGCTTGGACTGAACTGTCGCTTTCTTCTTCCCCTCAGGTTCAGGGTGTTTTCACCTGAAATGGGTTGATCAACAGTCATGTTTGCCCTCATGATCTCTAAGGCTGGCTGGAAATCTGTGAATCTTCTTTGACTCAAAAAAGCCTTAAGTCTGAGGTATTTCCTTTACCTCAGCAATAGGTGGGTTGACTTAAGAGAATTAACTCTATGCACATTTGACTCCCAAGGGTCTCAGTTTCCTGGAAAACATTACGTGGGTGACAAGTAGGTGAATGCTTCTCAAAAACCCTCAGTCACATGCCCAGTTGAATCGGCAGTGGCTTTATATATGTGCGTCTCAAATGGGCCTGACCCGGCCGGAAGCCTGAAGGTACCAATGCAACCAGCCACTTCACGAAGTCGTCCCCCTGTGCCACAAAAAACGGTGTAACTTTCAGGAAAGCATGCTTTCCTAAAAATGGCCTTTTTCCACGTAAAGGGCCAGGGCCGGGCCCTTGGCAGCAGGCCGGCCCGGGGTGCCTGCGGCCAGGGGGGAGGGTGGTCCCGGCGCAGAGCTGGGTTTGCGGGGGGGAAGGAGCAGTGGGAGGGTG
>NW_010259737.1:0-5457 GCF_000690775.1 Eurypyga helias
AGATTAATAATTTATAATTAATTAAATTTATTTTTAATTAATATCTATATTTTATTTTTATAATAATTTTATAATTAATGAAATATTAATAGAGACAAAAATAAGCTCGGTGCGGTGCATCTTTTCACAAAATAAAAGAGCCCACAGAAGAATTCTGAGTTTAAAACAATTCCAGGTGGAATCATCACTTTCATTATTGACCATTACTTATATAGATATGTACAAAGTAGTTTAATACTAAGTCTCCCAGTACTATCAGAAAAGAGGTAAGTATTACTTGCGGTGGTAAGCTAATGTTTTGCAGCATTGTGGTCATGAAGGTTATGCCATCAGTTACAGAAATTTTGTCTGTAGAGGGTATTATATCAATTGTCTTGTTTTCTTTATTAGCCTCATGCAAATATGAAATCAGAGACTGCTGATCCAGAGCTACAAAGTCCCATCACTTTCCCAAATGTGCAATGAAACCTACTTTAATTAATTTTATTGTCCGTCTCCTAGAGACAGGATGAAAGGGTTAGAAAAATGTGGGCATCTCCAGCTAAGGAGGCATTTGCATGTACACAGGGAGAAATGTAACCTGATAACTGCTGCCTCAGTGAGCTTCAATCAACCATAAACGGTGCTGTGCTTGTGTCGCGGATGGAGTGATGCACTTCACTTGCAAGAGGGAATTAACAATATATCTTATTGACATAAACAAAGTTCAACAGTAAATGCGACAGTGTTTTAACAAGATTTGATGGCAAGGTACTTGATTACTTACTGCATAGAGGACAGATGAGTCACAAGGTTCAGAAAAGAGCATGTTGCATTCTAAACTCCTCCTCACAGAGGGGTCCACACTTAGTCCCAGACTTAGTCAACAGTTTATGTTTAAACTGTTACATATGTGCAATTAATCCTTTCTCACCTATTGTGCTGCATCCGTCACGATCCGGCGCATTCACCACAACCGCCACTGGTGGCTATTGCTTGGGCAGGGTTATGGGAAACGGTCAGGTTGGGGGCTGGGGGGGCACACCGTCACAGATTGCTCACCTTGCTGCAAGCTGCATTAACTAGTGGCAGTGGAGAAGAGTTACAGCCACAGGTACTGCTGACTGGGAAGGAGCAGTAGTCGTCTGTGGATTTGGGATCCATTTACTACATTTTAAAGTAATAATTCTTCAATAAAGACATCATCTCCAAAATAATCTTCCCTTCAGTGGGACTCACTTTGCCTCCCCTCCAGTGAAGAGAGTGGTGGGTGATAACATTTTTGAGAACTGTTTTGGTCTATTAACAAACAGAATGAAAAGGGAATATCACAAATAAGAAAGCTAGTTTCCACAGGCTGTGCTGCCAGTCACAAATTCATTGCAAGAGGTACAATGCTATTGATACTCATGCAGAGACACTCGAAGGAGAGGCACAAATCAGTGTGATTAAAGTGGATCAAGCAGGTAAGTAGCCATTACTTTTATCAGTAATCATTGGTGTAAGCAGCAGGAGGAAAGGACAATGCTTACAACAGGAAAATACAGAAAAGAGAACTCATGGAAAGAAATTAAATACTTTATATTTTTTAAATACTTATTAATAAGGTTTTTTGCTGTTCAAAACTCTTAGCTGCAGATTCATGTGAGTGCTGATTAATATACATGTATACATAAATGTCATGGTTCCTATGACATGCAACTCAAATCCTGGGCTAGAACAATTTAACAGTATTTCCATTACAATCTCCACCCCTGGTCCCTTTGTACCAGACCATAGTGTTTAACATTGCAATGAACTCCTCCCCTTGCCCCTGCTCCGGCTTGGCTTATCCAGAGACTGCAGTTCCTTAAGGTTGTACCTGCTCCAAGTGGAGCCTCATCTATGAACCACATTCTCTCCAGGGGTCCACCTGCTGTGTCATAGACTTTTCCACAGCCACAGTCACTGTGAGGTGCACCTATGCCAGCGTGGCCTTCTCCATGGGCCACAATGCCTTCAGAGATATACCTGCTCCAGCGTGGCATTACCTACAGCCACAGTCCCTTCAGAAGTAAACCTGCTCCAACACAGCCTTACCCATGGCTGCATCCCTCCCTGGGAGTACCTGCTCTGCCATGGGCTTATCCATGGGCACACGCTTTGAGGTGCTCCAGCATGACCTCAGGCACAGCCACTGATGCTTCGAGGCGTACCTGTTGCAGCATGGACTTATCCTTGGGCCACAATCCCTTTAGAGGTACACCTGCTCTGACACAGACATAACCATGGCCACAGTCACTTTGAGATACACTTGTTCTGGTGTGGACTAATTCACAGCCACAGATACTTCGGGGTCCCACATGGGCTCATCCACAGGTCACAGTCCCTTTGACTCAAGTTCACAGTGGAGTTCCAGCCTGTCCAGTACAGCAGCACAGAAACACCAGTGATGCTCTGGCATCTGCCAGCCCAGGCACATGGCCATTGCTGTTATCAATCTGGTCCCAGACACAGCACAGTAAGATGATAAGCAGTCAAGCAGTACAGCAAGCAGCAAAAAAAAACACCCGCCACAAACAAGCCCTAGACACTATAAGCCCCATGGCAAGCACAGGAGCCTGACAATTAATAGCTAAACAGCAATAACGTCTATAAATTCAACCTAGCACGTTACAATCAAACCTGTCGCTATCTCAAACCCTTCGAGCCCCCCACTGGGTGCCAAAAATGACTGTTGTGGTTTAACCCCAGCTGGCAACTAAGCACCACACAGCTGTTCACTCCTTCCCCTCAGCAGGATGGGGCAGAGGACTAAAAGTGAGAAAACTCGTGGGTTGAGATAAAGACAGTTTCATAGGTAAAGCAAAAGATGTGCACACAAGCAAAGCAAACCAAGGAATTCATCTACCACTTCCCATCGGCAGGCAGGTATTCAGACATCTAAAGGAAAGCAGGGCTCCATCACACAGCCAGGGCAGGATGCAGTACTTCAATTGAGTCTCATGAGAGCAGAGTAGTGGGGGAGAATTGCCTCCCTCGACCTGCTGCCCATGCTTCTCCTGATGCAGCCCAGGATATGGTTGGCTTTCTGGGCTGCCAGCGCACACTGCCAGCTCATGTCCAGCTTTTCATCCACCAGTACCCCCAGGTCCTTCCCTGCAGGGCCGATCTCAATCCCTTTATCTCCCAGCCTGTATTGATGTAGGGGGTTGCCCTAACCGAGGAGCAGGACCTTATCTGGTCTGTGTTTTAGATGAGTTCAAATAAAGATTAACTTTATGAATAGAGGAAAAACAGAAGATTGGTAGTAATGGTACTGTTTGGTTTAGTCACATGTTTTGAATATCACACTCTTCCACTAACACCACTAATCACCAGTTTTAAAGAATGTGTAAGCAGATGAAGAACCAAAAAGTGATTGGAGCAATTGATTTTCATGCTGAACCACAGCAGGAAAAAAGGACCAGTTAAATTCCCTAACTCAAAAACAATCTACTTTTCTTTTATGGAAGAGATTTATTTATTGAAAATAACTAAATAAATAATGAAGATAAAGTAACAAATCCTTGGATAGTGTTAGATGTTGACTTCAGGAGAATTTATAGCTAATGATCTGAAAAAGTCCTCTTCTGTCTCCATTTTAATGAATACAATGTTATTCAATATTTATTTTTGCCTTTAAATGGTCCCTTCCAAAAATATCGGCTACCTGTAAATGAAAGTAAGTTGTCACATAGCTGAAACATTACTGACTGCAAAGATTAAAGTTGATTACCCAAACAAGGGTCACAATAAGGTCATTGTGTGCTCTGCTGTACATCAATTTCCACTGCTATCTTGGTCTACCATTATTCTCACTGGAAATATATGTGAAGTAAGAAATGCATCTGAGTATCTATAAGAATTACAAAGTACGTCATGTAGTGATTAGAAACAATCTTTTCTATCTCCAATTAGCCAGATACAATATTTTAGCATATTCTGAACAGGACTGTATTTGGCAATGTGCATAGCCTGTTTGAAAAGTCTCAACAAGTCTCCAGTACAGCGCCTGGGAGATGATAAAGATCTCCCACAAAATTATTTATCTGTACTGCACAGATTGAAGAAAGCTTTGTCCTTTTTATTTGGGACAGTTTAATCAGATGTCTTTGAATATGCTGGATAGAATAAAGCAAGCTTAATAAACACGCACTGGCTGAAAACTTCTTTGTGATAGCTCAATATTTGTTTCCCTTTCTTTTCTTAATGCCTTTGAAAGAAACTATTTGAAGCTCTGTGGTGTCTGAACTTCTCTTGCACTGAAGTGCATATAGAGATGAGAAGAAAAGCCAAGCTGACTATTGTGATCACGCTTTTCTTTTTGGCGTGAGAGATAAGGCTCCATAGAAATCTGCCACGTGGTACTGAATTTAAGAAGATGAGCAAAGCAATGGCATGAAAATTCAGGCTTTCAATAAGGCTGCTATATTTATATGAAGATAAAATAATATTAAGGAAAAAGCCTCTGCCCCAGTAAAAAATAGAGGGACTAATCATATGCCACTGAGTACAATGGGAGCTTTACTATTTACTTCAGCGGAATCAGAATATAGCACAGAGAATTCTATACTAAGTTCAGTACACTCTGATACGAAGGGTGGAAAGACAGTCAGTGCCAATGTCTCTAATGGTCACAGAGTGAGATTTGGTAGGGTTTTATACTTTTTCCTTTAGGCCTACAGTTTAAAAATCTAAACTAAGCAAAAATAGTCAGGAGTTGGGTTTTTTCAAATGAACCAGATTCTGATTTTGCTTACATTTAGTAAGTCATTCCCAAGCATGTCTTCACTAAATAGTTTTACCTACACAGAAAAAAAAATTGCCTAACATATATATGCACATACATACACACAACTTTTTTTTATTTCTATACATTTATATATGCATATATTTGTATATAATGTTTTATGTGTTATATGGTATATTATAAATATTTATGTATTATGTTACGTATGTGTACACAAACTACTATATTATATGAGTTTATATGTAATGTTATAAACATTAGTGTTTGGGTTTGGGGTTTTTTTAAAATAAATTATTAATAAATACAAAAGCCCCCAGGTGGTGGGCTTGTGTAGAAGAAATATAGCTATGGAGGCGGGATGCTTTTCTGACAAAAAGTGTCAAAGTTGTTTGTGGAAGCAGGCTCCCCACTATTTCAGTCAGATATAAAGGAAGTGGGAAGTATCCAGTGGATATAAGGCTAAGCTTACTTCAGAGCCCCTCTCCTGAATTCAGGGTGTCTGTATATGCAAAACAATGAGTTCTAAAATAAACTTATCCTTACACCATCTGCAATGGTGTATAAACTTAGTTTTGCATAAAAAAGATATTAGAAGGCTGTTCAGGTGGTTGTGCGTAAACCACATGTAGTGTGTATGAAACTAATGCAAATAAGAACTGAAAGTATGATTTTAAAATGTGGATATCAGACTGAATTGTTACTTCCTG